>NC_050190.1:19877270-20177270 GCF_008315115.2 Sander lucioperca | reverse complement strand
CACACACACACACACACACACACACACATGCACGCCAACTTCTCCCGCGTCTCGGATGCTGTTCCTACTCATCCCCATGAGAATGGTAAATAGTCATCTGCAACTTCCCCTCCAACATATTCATTAATCCCTTCTATCCTGTGGGGCTGGATGATGATTACAGGGAAGCCAACTGAAGCCGCCCAAATAAACACCCCTCAGGCAGCAACAAAGGCCTGTCCACCTCACCCTAAACACAGCTTCCCCAGCTAGATCAGGTTTCAATCAAGCCCACGCACAACATGCAAACAATAGGAAGTAACAGAGTCTTGAGCGCTGAAAAAGCTAACTGCGGCTGAAACCAATTTAGTTTCCCATTTTTGTAGTTGAGATGTTAGCGGCTGGTACAAATTTACTGGCAAGCTGATCTTGAGCGTTAACTGTAATCACGCCTAGTTTCAAACCTAACAGCAAATCTGAAATGGAGTGACAGTCTGTCAGTCTTACCCTCATGACACATGCATGATGTACAGAAAGCTATATGGTATAAAACACAATTTACTTGAAAGTATAGTGCCACACTTTTGGTTTCTGTTCATTCTAAGCACAACAACGTATTTCCCCCTCTAAAACACACTCCAGTGTGGTTTTTAGATGCTCACATAGTTCAAATTCTAAGCATTTACACAACTTAAACAATCCCAGAGATGTGTTTCTCTCAAGGGCTTTGCAACCATAATGACCTTCCATCTGAACCAACATCCTTGTGCATGGTCACAAGACCGGCTCTTTAAGCTTGACACACTTTACTCATCTAGTTATCCACATCCATCTTCCAACACATTCTTGAAACTAAATCTTGAAAAAGAAAATCCCCTCATGCTGCTTAAATAACTTAAAAGATTTCTCAACCAGTATTCTGAGGACAATTAAGCAATATAGTAAATGTTTGCATCTTCCACACTGGTCGTGTGCATATACACACAGTATGAAAGAGAGACAGACAGTGCAAGTACACCGCACATAGTCAAACATGCCTGAAGGCCCTCACACTTCCTTCCACTCTAGCCACTACACCTTTTCTACTCACCACCCTGCAATTAGCGTGCCTAAAAGTTCCAGGCTTCCGAGGCCAGGCCCACACTAATCATAGGTATGCATTGTTTTGTTCAGCTGCCAGGCCTTTAAAAATCAGCACCTCTTGTTTAAGCCACACCTTTTGGCCCAGAACGCAGTGATTCCACTGACATTGTCCGAGGAGTCCCACAGACAAACAGGAGAGGTACACTCTACAGGTGTATGCTTTTTTAAGAATGGAAAGAAACAACATTTTTACCACTCGGAAACACAGGAAATTCAACAAAAGTTACAATAACCTAAACGTGTTGACAAAAAAGACGGAGGTAAAACAAATGTAAGGCAGATGATCCTGAGATTAGGTTATTTACAAAGAGCTCATCAGCCATCTCCAGTCTTTCTCCCTTCATGCCCTGAGGTCTCGCAGACTGTATGGCGGCAACTACACAGACTGATTTCCTTTCCATAGTTGCTGTACAAAGAGAGGCCCTCACTTCTCCTCTCTTGTGACCGGGCTGATAGGAGCTGGTGATCACATCACCTGTGTTTTGAGGTTGTCATGTGATTCGAGTCATCATGGTCCAATTCTAGTGAGGAATCTCCTGCGATATCATAAATAAAAGTGGCCATGGAGGAGTTTGTTTGTTTTTATTGCCGTAAGGTAGATTAGTTTGTCCCTCATCATTATTCATGGTGAATTTCCAGTTTCGAAAATATCTCATACTATCATCACTATCATGTTATCAAGTTCTTCGGTGAATTTTCAATTTGGTAATTCAATTTATTCAACACATTTTGTTTATCATCTGCAAACAGCCACTCAAAATAAGTATTACAGTCCTCTCCAACCCTACGCACCTACAGGTCTAAACAGGTTAATTAGGGGTCAGTCACAAGTAAGCTTTAATTTATGCATTTCAAATGTTAACTCATATTTCAAGTCAGAAATTAAAGCTCTCAAGTTCATAAGTAGAATAAAAAGTAAAATCCAAGAAAAAGAATACGTTTGTAATATGAGTGTCAGTACTAAAGTCATTAGTGAAAATTAAGAAATGTGACCAAACGCAAATCACAACAGACTATGATCTGCAAATCATTTCAGCCATCTTCCTGAAAGTCAAGTAAGGTTCTTTTTGTGTTGGACTCTGCTGAATGAGGTTTGAGCTAAACACATCCTTTATGCTGTGGTTGCTTGTTGGCAGTATTGGAATGTTAGCTTGTTTACCGTTTTAAAGAGAATTGTGATGACCCTGATTGCACTTAGTGGGGGGAGTCAAGGGATGCCTCTGTTAGCCAAACATCCTGTTGCCTTGTTTAAGTATACTACAGTGTGTTCAGTGTGTGAAAAACACAGGAAATGCACACTCGGGCCATCCACATTTGTGAAATTAGAATGAAGGCCGACTTCCTGAACTCTGAATACTCTAAAGGGTTCAAACATGCTAGTGGGAAAACTCATGGTCATTGCTTTTTCTGCTCTTTTTGAAACAAGAGCCACTTTATTTGGACTTGACGTGAGCTTGATCATGACAATGATAACCTAATTCACAAAAAGAAGAAGTGAAGACGAGTGGCCACGTTTAGTAAAATGCGGACAGAGTCTGTTCTGTAACTTGATTACTCTATGTATGACTTTTTAGAGTTGCACAATCCCAAGAGACAATTCACCTTTGCTCTCAGGCAATCATCAGGATAGCAATACACACCTCAGACAGGAAATTTAATCAAATACAAAAGGAAGTGCACAATATGTGTCAGGGCTGCACATGTCAGGGTCCTGAATGCATGGGCTATCTATACAGTGACACAGAGGGATGTTTTATATGGCTGCAACATAAGGATGTGGCACAAGCTGCATGAAAGCCAGAGAAATACAAAGAAACTTCTCACACAACATGCTGTCACTATGACAACCAGGCAGAATCATTTAGTCTGATCTCTTGCCATTCCACACTGCACAGAAATCCAATAGCATTTAAGTCTTACGCAACCAGGCCAACGATTCGCTCTGCAAGGCTTTTAACACATTTACAAATAAGATTCATAGGTGCATACATGGATTTTTCTGGTTGTCTCTGAGGGTGTTTTATTTTGGTGGGTGCTCCAGCTGCCTAGAGAGAGTTTGGGATGCAAGGTGGGGCAGCTTTAACTATATGACTACTTGTATCAAAACCCCTGCTTGTGTTTAGTAGTTAGGGAGGTTAATCTCATGCCTCATTTTTTATTAACCATTATAGGCTATTGCATTACTGAAACAATACCACACACTCCGTAATTTCAAACTAGCCCTCAGAATAGATTTGTGTTTCAGAAAAAAAATCCTCATTTTGTGAATTGACTTTCTTTCACTTAATGTTGGCTTGAAGCTCTGCGTATGCATTATGACTATATAATAATAAAAATATAAACCCGCTAGGAGATTAAAAAAAAAAAAAAAAAAATACTGAATTGTCTTTCATCGTGAATCTTTGGGGTCTGATGTAATTCCTCGTGCTGCAGCAGTCTTAGCTGTGTGCATTTAAAGCATTTCCCCACAGTTTCACATGAAGATTTTAAAATCTGGTTCTGGTTGGTTTGGGGGGCGGTCTATCATGGTGAGGCTGCTTAATGAAAAAAAAAAACAGAAATTGTTAATGGCCGAGTCTGTGTGTCAGCCCAAGTCCTTCCTCCGGATTATTTTCTACTTTGCGTGCTATCACACAGACGCTTCCCTCTTGTATCAATGCGTGATTGAAGGGAAACTTATTTTGGGAAGTGCGGGGACTACTTTAGGTCAACTTTGGAAAGAAACACTCCTAATTCACTGCATAAGGCTACACGGGGACGCTGTTTAGTACTATATACGTTAACCTTTAATGATATACGATAAATAGTGTGCTGTTTGGGCGTATTTTACCGCAAGAGTGTTATGGTTTTACTACGTCGCGGAAGGATCTAATTTTCTCAAGCGAGGGTCGACACATCCGCCCAGTTTTCCGATGTTTCATTCCCCCCGAGTTGAAAATGGAGTTCGATTAAAGCAGATGTCCACCAACTTCTCAAGGAAATTCCAAATCTAAATGATTTTACTTTACGCATCAGTATTCATATTGAAAACAGCTGAACCTTTTTTTTTGGGCTTTGGATGCCTTTACTGCAAATTACTCGGACACGTTGACGGAGCAACGCTCCACAACGCTTTTTCAAGTGTTGTCCTGGACCTGAAGTTGGCGAATGGATGCTCGACAGTCAGCCATAAATAACCTGCCAAACGTTACAGACTACAACATTTTATACATTTTTTGAGGATCTATTGTCATTTTTGCAAAGCGGGGATCTGTGGTTGTTGAAGAGGATGATGCCGATGGCCCATTTGTTGTGGTCGGATTTTACTTCCAGGGAGGATAAAATGAATCAACGATTGTCATTCCTCCTCGCGATTTAACGTTAGTTCCAGGCAGCAAAGCTAACGTTAAACTATCTCCGCTTGGTTTTCACAGGGACGCTTAGTTAGGCATGCCCCGGTGTACATCATTTACTTACTATCCAAAATAGGGGTAATTTCTATATGTGAAGAAAAATGGTGATATTTGTGGTATTTTATCCCGCCGTCACTGCGTCGTCGATGCTATTGCTAGGATTTGGATCCCCGTGAGGAAAAAATGAGTGAAGATTCAACAAATCCAAACAACGAGTGAGTACTGTTTATACATATTCTCCATTTACATACAGCATACAGCTGGAATAATAAGTACTGGCATATCTTTAGATATTAACACACGCTTTACTCGATGAGCTGATCACTAACGTTACCTTTTCCCAATGACATTTCAAGCCAAGCGACGCTGGAATGTCATCACCTTAACGTTACTTTACTAATATCAACAACAAAGAAGCACAATCTTTTTGTTTGGATAGTTTTGCAGGCTAATAGAAAACTACACTATGTATTAGCTACATTATGAGTTTAACAAAAACAGTGTATGACAAGCAGTGGCATAGGCCCATAGTAAAATAAAATCCATATCATTCTTAATAATTTTGGTCTATTATATATATATATATATATATATATTAAGGTATAATAATGGTTGCCTGCACATAATTTATTTAACAGAAGAATGTTATGCCCAGGATATGTATTACTGCTTTATAGATCGGCAGTTATAAGATGAGTTAAGGGATCGCTCGTTATAGATGTAACGTTACACAGCAATAATTCGGTCTAAATATGATTTTATATACATGTCTAACCAGTACATTATGAGATCAGAAAGCGTTATATTGACAATAGGTCTGTATAACTGTTGTCCGCCATGATTACGGAACATAATCATCGATTACAATCCTGCAGATCATGTTTTGTATTTCAGTCCAGCCTTTCTTCAATGAAAACCCTTCGAGTCGATTGCGGCAATGTCAACGTTGAAGAGCTGAAGATGCCATTTTTTTTTTCTCAATCACACTCATTTACATATCACAATCTCCATTCATAAAAAAACGGTTAAAAAAGGCGTCACATTCACATCCAAACCCCCACAACAATGTAATCTTGTAACATGATGTGTTTTTGTACACGTCGCGCCCATTTCAAGTCGCATTTCGGTATTGTTTTAATGGGCTGATCCCTTGTGTGCGCTTGTTGACAGTCAGTGAGAATCTGCTCCGGGAGGTGCTGCGGTCACATGATCCCCTCCATTCATAAAGTACCTGCCTGCCCATTCACAGCACTGTACACTGTTTCGCATTGCACCGACGATCACACAATGATCACATTTCCTGCATTTACTGTACAATGCATAACAAATAAACACCCGTGCTTGTCTACTAGCCGTTTATTTTACATACGTGTTTTATTTAACCTTTTTTTTCTTCACTAACTCAGAGGATTATCTTTGATAATGTATTTTGTCACAGAGGAAGTCATATGCCCCTTTCCAGCCATTCACAGTGCCATGGTTTAATGTTCGAAACACACCCATGTTTTTCCCCATTCCATCTATCTGGCCTAAATGAGTTTGATTGATTTCATGCGTGGACGCTGTGTCCTTGAACTACACTTCTGTCTTTTATGTAACATATGTCATGGAGTTCTTTTTCCTCATATCAAGCCACACACATATCGATTACAATTAAACCACCCACTCTCAGTTAACTAGGCTACATATTGTTTTAGGGCAATGTATCAGATTTGTGCAATTAGTCATGATTAAGCCTAAATTGTGTAATAACCTAGCATGTTTCATGCTAGTGTGAAGGGTGAAAGCTCTGATTTGAGTAGTCATCTGAATGCATTTTTTTCTCATGGTGTTAACCTCCAGTGAGAGAAATTACAGTAAAATTAAACCAATCCTGAATTTGCTGGGACTCCCTGCAATAACCTCAGGGACTCCTCGGGGCCCCAGGAGCTACTGCCATTGGCTACAGATCCTCAGTGGTGTGCTAGATACAGTATATGCTGGGTTTGTTCCACACTGCATGATGACCGCAGCTAAGATGGCGAAGTGATCCAAACATTGTTGCTATGATTCCACCACCTTTCAGGCTGTTGTATGATGCATAGTATTGGAGTAAACAGAATACAGCGTTGACTGAGCCGTTTATTTTTGCTGAAGAGAGTCTCCTTAATATGCTCTTTCTAATGACAAAACAATTTACAAACAAAATCTGATATTTTTTGTTTACATTTTTTTTAGCATCAAGGTTAATAGTCTCTTGTGTTGCGCGTCCCTTTTTACATTGTGACATTGTGTTCTCTTCCATTGATAAGATAAATTCAAGATCTTTGATGAGTCACTTGCTAAACCCTAAAAGAAATCTGCCTTTTGTTTGTATGGTTATATTTTAGACCTCATGCTGCCGTGTACAACCGTAATAAAGGAACTATGTGTTTGTTCTCCTCTAGCTTGCATTGTGAACATCTAATTAATAACTAAATGTGTGACTAGACAGTCCTGAAGTGGTTTTGTCTGAATGATGGGTGGTAAGCCGAGCTGGTGTACACACAGCACACCCTTTGCTGAGAACATGTTACTTGGCCTTGGTGCAACTATGTTCACAAGGCTGAAATGACAAGAAGGCACATAACAGCCTCGTCAGATTTTGGTTTGGTCAGGACTATCATGTTCATGCTGGGAGAAGTGGGAGCTTTATGAAAGTATTTGCAAGCAGCCTCTCTGCTGAATGTCACGCTTATCTAAAATATTTATCTCAACCGAGGCAGTAGTCTGTTGAGGTTCACTGGGCTGGTACCTTTTATCTGTGTACTGTAGATATTTTTTTTACATAGTCATTGTATACATGTGAATAGCTTGTTTTTACACATTGCATCCAATGCCCTGCTAAGCTAAAATTCCACATTTCTGGCTTCTAAGCTAGAGTTTTTTTTTAAATATTTTTTTTTAAACATGAAATAGGTTACAGTTACATTAATCCGTACCATAAGAAAATAAAAAATCACGCAGGTGATCATTTTAGTTCGTTTGGGCCTACAGACTCCTTTTGCCAAAATTAATCAAATGAAGCCCTCATCCATTTTCATCAGTGAAGTTGCCTCCATATTCCACTGAACATCTATAGGGTATGGCCTCATTGTTTTAGATTCCTGCAGTTCTCTTGTCTGTTGGCAGTCAGGTGATTCCTCTCTCTGTGTCCTCTTCCTATCTGTGTGATTGATTTGACAGCTCAGCATTTATCTGCCAATGTGGGTGTCGTGATCTTATCACCTGAGGGCTGTTTTGCACTCCCATTCCTGTTGCAGAGCTTTCTAAACACATTCCTCCTAAACAACCCCCATCATGTCCTGAAACGACAAAGGGAGACAGCTACTTCAGCTGTTAGGGCTAGTGCTTTATGGCCTGGGTAATTGCCTATATCCTGTGGCCCTTATGTTAAGCTAAATAATTTCCTGGAGCTTTTTTATAGATAGTGTTATTTGGGGTTATTGCCAGCAAGGGTTTTTCCTGGCTCAGAATGGGCCTTTGGGGGGACACCTTAAGCAGGGTTCTAGGTGTCCTCCCCCAGGAAAATTTGAGCGTCAAAGACTTAATTTCCTGCATTCTGATACATTTTTAGGCACCAATTTATGGTGAAAACGTCTTAATTTATCTCAAGGAAAACACAGAATTCTGGTGACAGGTAACAATTAAAAAAAAAAAAATATATGGAATATAAGGCAGAAAGGGGGCTTTCACATCTGGGACCTCATGGGCCCAGATCTGACCACACTTGACCCAAAAGTCCAGTTTGTTTCATTAATATGAATAGCTGGCTTTATGGTAACTTTTTCCTAAGGAGCACATTTTGCTCCTAAATTGAAAAATGTAGGAGTGACTTACATAAGGTAAGTGCTATTACTGTTGTAGCTATTTTGTACAATAATACAATCGTGTTATGAATACAAAACGTTAAGTGTATGTTTTCTATTTTGAAATACTACAAATGCTACATTCTGATGTTGAATATACAGTGTAACGGGCCACCACGGTTCGGCATGCATCTGAACTGCAGAATAATTGCAGAGTTTAACCTTCAGAGTGTCAAATGTGACACTACGTGAATGGGGCGCAGCAGAAAGACTGAGCGGGACGAAGCCGCTTGTTGAGGGCAATGGTTTTCATGCGTAGGCCCTACTCATCGTATGGTTCGCATCAGGCGTTAAAACCAACGGTACCAAAACACGGAATTGGACTGCTATTTAATGCGACTATGATACAGTTTCAACCGGTTATGAAAATGGCTTAATTTAATACTGATGCCATGATCAGACGGCAGCGAAGCGGCGCTGCATTTGAAAAAATGCTGCACGTCCAAAAAGCTGGCCGATGCCCATCTTTATGCAAATATATCCGTTGAACGCGACGCAACTATCCAATAGAAATAGAAAAAAAAAAAAAACGTACAGATCCATTTTGGCGACACGACTGAAGCGTGGTGTCGCGACGTCATACATCTATGGTTGATGCTCCACGCTCGATCCATCGTTCAAAACGACCATCATTGCTGCTTATTGAGAATACGATCTCGTATTTTACGGAAAAAGTTCACCGAAACGTGTTTTTGAAAACATTTTAAGCGAGAAATAGGCCATACAAAGGTCACTTTGAAAGATTTTCGTCTACTTCTATTGGATAGTCGCGTCGCGTTCAACGGATTCATTTGCACATAGATGGGCATCGGCCAGCTTTTTGGACGCGCAGGATTTTTTCAAATGCAGCTCTGCCTTCCCGGGATGCTTTGCGGGCGCGTTAAAGTCGTTTGACGTCACCCGTAGGAATAAAGTGGAGCGCAGCGCGACAGAAGCGTCTGGATCCACACCGCCAGCCAGAGCCAAAGGAAAATCACGAGCGCCAAAGCATCTGATTTTCAGCAGCCAGCCTCCCTCTCATCCACAGCCGCTATATAGCTAAGCTGCATTGTTTTGACTAGACCTGAACGCTCCCCTGTGAAACTAGGGCTACGGGATCTCGTGTTATTTGTGTTATTTGACAAATATACATTAGCGCACTAGTAACAGCATTTTACTTAACTGGTTGCTTGGCATGTTCTCATATTTTATAAGATTTAAGTGTAGGCTATGTCTAAGACACTTTCATTTCATTGTAGAAATGAAATCTCTCTGTTTTTATTATTTACTTAAGCTGAAAAGTTGCACGATCCTAAAAGTTATTAGTATTGCTTGTTCTAGTAGAAGCCGTCGTATTGTTTGTGTGATTATTAATGACAATATTCCTCTGTATAACCAGAATGCTTGGACTGTCTAAAACTGAGACAAGCCAGCAAACTGAACAGGCCTTGTATAGTGGTGGACTGTTCCATTCCCATGGCCAGATTTAGGCCTGGATTCTGTGTATTTTAAACCTGAGCCACTTCCCTCTTATAATTTTCATTTCCTCTTCAAGTATTTTAGGAGCATGCATAATCTGGCGTAAATGTCAGCAGTGTATTTAGAGCATATTTCAAACCAAATTTCTTTATTTTTAAGACAAAGACCTGGTGTGGACATATGCTGTCTTTGTAGGCCTACACTAAAAAACTTGCTGATTGGTTTGTGTCTCCATCACAGCATCCTGATAGCAGGGCTTGTCTTTATTCCTTTGTCAAGCAGGGCCTCTGATGTTCACAGACCATATCTCAATGCCTCTAAGAAGTGCTTTTAGCACTAAGTGTCTGAATTGTGGATATTGTTTTCAGTTGTGCTGCATGCGGGAGCATGAAGGCTGGGCCTTGTTGTGAGCTCTTTGCTGCAGCTGGGCTGAGATGGTTCTTTCCTGCGAGGCCACAGACATAAAAGGGCACAGATGTAAATCCTAAACCTTGTGTCTTTGATTGAGTTTCCAAACACTTTGAAAACAGGAAGGGGTTTCTGTGTGTGCGTCTGTGCACACACACACTTGTGTGTTCATTTCTCTGGGAACATTTGGCATGTGTATGCGTTTCTGGGAGAGATAGGCCTGGATCCTAGAAGAGTAAATGTAAGCAATCGTAGCTTTATTTGATCAAATAAATCAATTATTGAGTGAAGTTTTCAAATACAATTTAAAATTGGAGGAACGTAAGAACATATATTTTTATCTGCTCAGTAACATTTGATCAGATTTTGTCCTGTCTAGTGGCTATATTTAGAATTTGGAACAGACTGTAATTGCTTGGTAAAAGTGTTTCTTGATTCCTCCAAATCTTAGAGGCAGAGGTTGTATGGAAAGCCGATTGAATGGGAATCTAATTGATTTTCAAGATGAACTAATAAGTTGGTTTCTGATATGATGATAATGTTATGTTAGTCCCAACAACAGAGCATGCTGTGATGGTCATAGCAGTTTCTCTTTACATCCATAGCATGGGCCATCATCAAGGTTTGGTGGTTTATGCTCCCAAGTTGTGCCTCAGATGTATTGATGGTTCCCCCCCCACCCCCCAGTTTCAGAGTAACTATGACGAGAAGACGCACGGGTCCCTGGGGACTACTCTTACATCAAAGAAGACCAGAGACGCAGCAGTCGAAATTTGCGGTTCCTCTTTTTTCTTTTTGGTAATGGCAAGCGCAAGGTTTTAATTTTCCAAATGCTTGCGGTTCAAATTAAGATCATCTCAATATGTGGCTTTGATTGATGTTTGAGAATAGTTTTTTGGCATTTGATACACATATGGGATCGTTGTGATTTATAGTGCCACTGCGCAGCGGCACCTAGAACATTGTTGTTGGGGTTGCAGGCCCAATCCAGTAATAGAGGGGTTGGTTAGAAAATCAATGTTAGAAACGCTGTCTGAGTGAGCGGTTTTGACATTCATTTGCTGTTTTAGGTTTGGGCTACAGGCTCATTTGACCCACTAACTGCTGTCTGTGACGAATCCTACCAGAAGCGACTATGATCCGTTCATTTGCCGTCATATTAGGTGGTATTTCTGTAAAGGGTTGGTGGTAAATTTGAAGTGTAGATTCGCTGTGTGGTGCAGCAGCAGAGTAGGCTTGTTCTGTTTTTTTTTTTTCTTTCCTGAGTCAGTTGGTAGCTGGGCTGAATGTTCTTGTGAGGGAGATGACTCACCAGCAGCCTGAGGTGTTGAGAAGAGATAGGGCAAATTTCTCTTTCACTTCTCTTTCTATAGCCAACGTATTAGTTTTCACTGCAGCTAATATAGCAGGCTTGTGATGCTGGCTGCCTGTTGGTGCTTCTGTAGGCATTGTCCCATTATTTGTTCTGTTTTATTAATGGCTAACAGACAGCCCCTTCAAAAGTGTCTTGTTCTGGCCTTATGTCATAATTTGCACAGCATCCATGTTGGGTCATGTTGGTGTTTGTTTTGAGTATGTCCGTGCCCTTGAGTTTGCCACTGGTTATTTAGGGGTATTGAACCGTGGCTAATTGGCCAGCAAGTTTGCACCGTTCAGATTAGATGCACTGCTGGAATCGACGGTCGAGTCCCAGATTGCATGTTATTTATTTCTTCAATGAGGCGTGATCACAGTGAAGGAAACTGCACCACTTTATCCTCCTACAACTTAAGCTTCAAGTTGCCATTTGTTACTCTAGATTTTTGTTTGTGATGGATTACATTTTTATAAATTCTTGACTGCATTCAAATATTACATATTTTTCTGCTACATTATATCTGCAAGCGTTGGACATGTGTAGATCTTTGGGGAAGTTGATCTACACTGAATACATAAAGACTTCCTGTATTTTAGGCTAAAGCTGTTAAGTAAAAGTAAAAGTAGCATCTTTTCTCGAAGATAACAGCTATTGAAGATAGCCACACAGTCAAGTAAATATAGATAATGAGTCACACCCAGAGTAGCTTTTTACGCCATCTTTCGTTCCTGCCTCTACTTTCCTAGTGATTGCTTTCCTTTTGGAGGATAATCTATAGAATCGGATTGGGATAAGAAGCTTGTGTTTATTTTCCCAATGATATTTTAATGACCCCCCCCCCTCAAAAGTCCTACAAACCAAAGTGGTCTAGTGGAGCTTGACCGAACTTGACAGTGTTCCTCCGGTTTTGATACAGGGGAGAGATGGGGAGGAAAAGGGGCAATGGAAAAAAAGAGGTGGAGGGGGCTTTTCTCCTCTTTTCTGATGCTAATGAAAGGAGGAATGGTTTTCCAGCTTTTAGCTTGCAGAGTGTGTCTCCCCTGCAGCATGCTCCGCTGCCTGGACATTGTGGGAGGACAAAACTCCAGGCCCGGGATCCAATAACGTGAAATTTCAGCAGAGAAGCGGCCATTGTGTAGAGAGAGGCAGCCGGGGAGGGGTTGGGTAGAAGGGGGAGACGGAGCGGAGGAAAGGGAGGGTGACTTGGCGAGCACCCAGGGCTCAGGCCACATCCTTTCTCTCTCTCCTCTCCTCCTCTACTCCTCCTCTTCCTTCTCCTCCTTTGCTTCTTCTCCCCCTCCTGTCTTTCTTTCAATACCCCCCTCATCCCCCTGCCCTCCCCCTCCCCTCCACCACTCCCCTCTGGGGTGGGAAGCCCAAGGCTGAGACAGGAGCAAAGCATGATGGCATGCTGGAGCCCAGTGAGCCTGGGCCGGAGCAGCAGACAAACGGCCACTTTGTCAACTTAGGAAATGGTTGTCCCAGGATCCCCCTTCTCCAACACACACTGGAGCAGCCGGCCGCGAGGCCCAGGCCTGCCTGGTCTGCACGTGCTCCACCATCACGCCTTCTCTTCTCTTCTCTTTTCTTCTCTTCTCTTCTCACATTGAATGTCAAGTGGAAGCTGAATTCTAATTTACCGGTCATGGTGTTTTGTTTGCTCTTTGCTCCCCCTTTAAATTACTTTTGAAACAGTAAGATACAGTTAATTGTCTTACTGCATATATATTATATTATTTAGATGCCATAAAAGTCTATGCACATCCTATTTGTGAATAGAAATAGTCGATTCAAATGCGGGTGGGAGCTGTTGACTGTCACCTTGGTCTCCACCCTGTTCCCATCCACAGCCACCTCCTCCTCCTCCTCCTCTTCCTACAGTCCTCTGTTACCCTCTCACCCCTCCCTCTGTTTTTCTCTCCTGCTTTTGGTCGGAAATGAAGTCAGTCATCCAGCAGAATAACTTGGAATAATTTGGAATGGGGGGCTCCTTTCTCTCTATCCCCCCCTCTCCCCAGGCCAGCTGATCTGCTTCCGCTCTCAATTGTGTGTCCAGTCGACTGTGTGCTCCCAGCAAGGGGCGTGGAGGCCAGCCTTTGTGTCCCCCATCCCACTCTGAACTGTGTGTGTGTGTGTGTGTGTGTGTGTGTGTGTGTTGCAGCAGGTTGCACTCAAATATACTTTTGGACCACTTACTGTTTTTACCATAAGAAAGAAAAGATTTTTTTATATGAGGGAGAAAAAAAGGAAGCGGATGGAACCTTTTCATTTCCCTGTTTTAAAGATTTTGTTAAATGGATCTAGCTGGTTTGTTGTCGGTTGAGTTGAGTTGGTGGTCTGCATGTTTCAGAAGTCTACTTTAGAGATTCCATTTGAAGTATTGACCATTTAACTTCAGTATTAGTTAGTTTTAGGTATTTCTCTTATTCCTAAAATGAGGTTGACACTGGGTTTTTTTTTTTTGAAGCTAGATGCAAAAATGTGCGTATACACAGTCCACTCCACTTCCTCTCTGGGCCCAGCCCCCCTCCCTGTGAGTGTCATGGTTGCTGGCATGTGTGTGATGGTAGGTCTGAAGGGTCAGGCCCTGGTCATTGTGCCCTGGTCATGGCTGAGCGACACCACCGCCTGCCTTCTGTTCACCCCAGGGACCCCCTGCCTGACTGACTGCCCCTCCTGCACCCATCATCCTTTATTGGGGGCCATAGAGGGGTGTAACAGCGGCAGTATTTCCCTCATTTACTGCCTGTTATACTGCTCAAAAATGCATTTTTCCCGTCTCGTGTAAGGTTAAGCACTACTTCTGTGGTGCTGTTATGAGGTGTAACCAGAAAGGCTGTTGCTGGAAGGTTGCAAGAGGAAGTTAGTCGTGTTTGTGTTTTTCTGTCAGTCTCCCACGACCAGTTACTGTTTAAGCTTGAGGGCAGCATGTGAGAGAGAAAACAGACAGTTGTGATATGAGTGCATTTAGGTTGATAAGCGATTCATAATGTTGGTTATTCGAAACATTCTGTCTGTCTGTTGTTGTCCAGCCCTACTCTGCGTTATTATTTGCTCATGTTTGATTGGCAGAATAGTTTGAATTATGAAGATTATAATAACAAGTAAAAGACTTCCAGTGTTGTCCCCTGCGGTTTACACCATGACTGACGAAGCTTGGATTTGGCAAGGCATCAACTTAGTAGTAGTATGCACAGCTCTACCAAATTTAATATAATTGAAGGATTTGATAGCCATTCAGTCCGAAGAATTGTTTGGATGTATTGATTTGTGAGGACTTATGGGAAGGTCAAAATGAGGAAATATAATCAAGGATAATATAAAGAGTATTAATAAATTAGAAGTATACCATGATATATACAGTCAGCTGCTTGCGATTAGATATATTTGTCATTTTACAAACGTGTATTTCTCTAACGACAGATGCATGCCAAGCCACCTTGCTTGGATTTGAAGCAGTACTTAGCATTAGCAGAAGCACTCCTTACCTCTTTTCTATCTTTTTAAAATAAATCAATGTGCTTGCAGCTTGGTACATAAAAATGTACCAGCAAGTCAGCTAAGCTTTGGTCACTACTTACCAACAAACTAAAATGTCATTCTTCTTGACCCATGTTCCAAATATTTAATATCAAATTTGATAGATTCAGTTCCCAAAAGAAGTGATTGAAAATGAAGGTTCGACTAAACTTTAAACCTGAAATAACAATTGTTTTTGGCCATGGTGGGACAGCGGAAACAAGCTTTTAACACAACATTGACATATCGTCACCTTTTAATTTGGTATGGCGAACTTGTTAGCAGACAGCTGCTTATTTACACATCCAGCAGTTACGGAGCAACACTATCATTCATTTGGAGTCATGTTTCTGGCCACCTGATGAATGTAAGTCCAATATTCACTCTCTTTTAGCTCTATTTCCTGGTCTCTCCTGAGGGAAATATCTGCCTCTTCAGCTGCTAAATGCTTCACTACGTTCACCGGCTAGCCACTAACTGTATCTGTCTGGCGTTTGGTGCTGAGCAAGTAGTATATAGTGGGTTTATCAGAGCTTTTTTGCTAAAAAAAACAAAAAAAAAAAAAAACAGCTACGTGCTGTGGCTAAACAGGACACCATGAGAGCTAAAGAATGAGCTGAAACTCACTATAAAGCCGAGGGTGGCTGCAGTTTGGGTGATAATTCTGTCTAGGTTTATCACTACCAGGGACCTTTTCACATTGTCATGATATACATTGCTAATAGTTATTAGTCTAGAAAAGACTAAGAGATTTGAACAGTGTGTTTGTGTTGTGACTATTGTGTCTGAGTAGACCAGAATTGGCCAGAATGAAGTGTGTGGTTTTTCTGTTTTGTCGGTTGGTTTATTTTTGAGTTATCCATAGTTATCATACTCATCAATCCTTTGAAAGAACTTTGGTCAACTATTACCAGGTGCCAGGATATCAACGCTTTCACATGAAGAAAAAAAAAATAGCTTCAGATTTAATGCTCACTGGCTCTTGCATTAATTACTAACCAATAACCTGGGCACTGAGGTTTTCCAAGGGTGTGGAAGGCAGGAGGGCAAAGGTTAGCACTATGGAGTAGGCCATGATTTAGAGAGAAGAGGCAGTAAGGGGGAGGACACAGCCGTTCTTCTTTTAGAGCAGTAGCTACTAGGTAACTGTGTTGTCAGTTAGTGACATTTCTCTCCCTTAATCACTGTTTCATATTTGGCCACTATCAGAAGAAATTCTTCAGGAAATGTTTCAGACCCCATGACGACATCTTCATTGGTCAACCCGGACGTCGGCCAGAGAGCAATGTGTCACAGGAAGACATCCGGCAGTCACATTCTTCCCTCTCTTAGCAGGTTTCTGTCAGCTCTTAGATCTTCCCCAGCCTTTAATATGTTACCAGGAGTTTCTGCAAAATGCTGCCCTCAGCACACCCTGACCTTTGTCATTTCCGGTGGCCCAATGCAGTCCGTGTTATCTAATCATGGAAACATCTGACTCTAAGTGAAGGGACAGAGAGGCAAAGGAGGTTGGGAGGGAGAGAAAATGGAATTAGGGAAAAATAGATGTAGAATTGATAAATTAATTGGCAGAATTAAAGTATGGCGTGACACATTCTGCTGATATGTTGGGACCAATATGGCGATACATTCGGTTGTGATATTTTGGCAGAGGTCCTTTCTTTACTGCATACTTTTTATATTAGGATTATTATACTAGATGGCAGTTCAGCCTTTTTTCCAGTTTGTGGCTGTTTGATAATGCATGGGTTTATGTTGCTGTATGTCTGAAAAAACCTGAAACTTTATGCATTTCTGTACACCCCACCTCATGTTACCTGTGTACTAACCTCTGAAACTAAAAGCCTTTTATAATACAGTGAATAACCTCCCCTCATGTTTCATTCCTGCATCTAAAAAAACACATTTGGGCTTTTTATTAGTATGTCTTCCTTCAGTTACGTAGTTATTTATTATACATGACTAACGTGATTCAAAGCCTTTGTAGGTGACATGAGAAAGTTAAGTGAGACAACAGCAGCATCATCGGAAATATGAAAGGAAAGAGGTTCATGTGAGTTGGAGCCCCTGTCATGTGTTGTCTAGTTTGATACCACCTGCTTTTGGGGGAAAGGTTGGAAATCAGCTGCAGCCAAAGCCTGAACTTGGCCACATGGTCAGTCACCCTCCTGCCAGGGTTAAACATACACTGACAGCTTCAGACTTTAGAAATCTAAGCCTTTAGTCGGTTATGTAATGCACTAAACCTAAAATATACATTTAATCCAAAAGTTGAATCCTTGCCTTTGCGCCTTCTCATTCTATTTTTAGTTTTGTTGCAGATTTTAGGCTAGCTTGTTGCTAGTAAAAGCCTCTGACACCACCAAGATTTCCCCGTAATTTCATTTTGTTTTATGTAATCTCAGTATCAGAGTAGTCGTGTGTGATGTGGCATGTGGGGAACTCTTTAAACCCTCAAATTGTTGGACAAATGTGATGTAGACATGTTATGCTCATCTCCTCGCTTTATCTTATCTGTGTGTTTATGGTGTGTTCCTCGCTACACGTTCACTCACCATTTTGTGTAGGCTATGTGTACTGTAATACGACTTGTTTATGCAGCGGTTGAACTGAATTATGTGGGCTGATATTTCATGCTGTGTACTTTTGATGATGTTTTGAAATAAAATGGTCACCAAAAGAAGGCCCTCAAGGAAAAAGCCCCCGGAAATGTTTGAATGCTGATTAGTACTGATGATGTTCACTAAAAGCATTGTTTTTCCTTCCGCTCTTGCCCTCTCTTCTTATTCCTTCCACCCTCCTCGTCATCCTCCCTTTCCTCTCCTTCACAGTGACAGTTATGCGCGTGTGAGAGCAGTGGTCATGACTCGGGATGACTCCAGTGGTGGGTGGCTTCCCCTGGGGGGCGGAGGCCTTAGCTGTGTCACCGTCTATAAGGTCAGCCGGGCGGAGGACAGCGGCAGCACCCACAGCGGAGGCAGCGAAGGAAGCAGCAGCAACCTCAGCCCCTGTAGCTCCAGTCCTAGTCCTAGTCCCAGTCCCAGCCCCAGCCCCAGTCCCAGCCCCAGCCCCAGCCCCACCGCTGTGGAATTTCACATCAAGGGCGAGAGGCTCAAAGACAAATTGGTAAGGGAACCTCAAGCTCATAATGTGACAATGTATTAGGTTATGCTATGCTGCATACATTCATATTAATAGGATACGGGTAACTAGCTAGTTGATGTGTTCACATTTGGTTATTTAGTCATTTCCTCTCTTTCACGCACATTCAGGTGCACCAGCCAGAGACAGTGCATTCTCTTGGATGAGATCTCCCTGTGCCCCCCTTTCCCAGACTCCCCTCTCTCTGTCTAACTCATTCACACACTCACACACTCACACACAGGAAGTGGTTATTTGGCTGTCCTCCATGGCGCAGGTATCTGAAAATAGGAGCGAACTGCGTGATGCTGTGATGCATGATGATATCATCAGGGAGAAGGGCAGATTACTCAGGAGAAGAAAATGTGGGATGAGGGATGTGGGAACGCACAAAGAGCTTGGAAGGGACTTAAATGATGGAATAGGGGCTGGAAATTCACACTCACACCGGTTTTGCATGAGTACACAAGTATTTGCCTACCTTTTTATGAGCATTTCCTTTTTCCCTTATTTTTTATGTAAAGACTGTATGTGTCAGTAGATTAGGCCAGGAAAATATGTTCTGGTTATTCTCACAGTAAAAAAAACAAACCCCAAATGTCCAGGTGTGTAAAGCACTATAGATAATATTGTTAAACTATGAGGAAGGAAGGCTTTTAGACATGCCATGTGGCCTGACATACTGACTATGTTTTATAAACAGTCAAAAAAAATAAAGCCATTTCAAAATGTATGTAGAAAGATTCTGGTTACATTCAAAAAGCAGGGACTTTGTGGTATTGCTGCAATTAACAATTATTTTCATTTTCTAGTCAGAAAATGCTAAAGAAAAATGCCCCAACCCGTTGCTTGTTTGATATTGATATTTACTTAATTATCATATAAGACAAAAAAAAAAAAAAAAACACATCCTCACATCTGAGAAGCTGAAACCAGCAAACGTTTGGAATTTTGTCAAAGAGCGAACTATTAACCGACTACTCATTTCAGCTGGAAAGTCTTTAAAAGTCTACAAAGTAAGCATTACCAATGCAATGCATTGCAGGATTTCCTTCCAAACTCTTTGCAGTCACTGTATTTGTATATGGACGCAGCAGGGTCTGTAGCAACACAATATAATAGGCCGATTTTAATTCAACAAAATAACAAATAAAAATCAATATAAGATTATATTTCTGCCTCAACAACATTTACGGAATAAAACTAATAATTAACTTTTGCATGCACAATGTCAGTAGTTGCAGTTAAACCAGCAGTACAGGGCTTCATTCACAGAATGTGAAATGTCCTACAGCAGTGAAGCATGTGGAGCTTACTCATTACTAATGTCTACTCACTAACATCAGGGTTTTCCCTGCCATTATAAGGTTTAGGTGCAGCACCCGAGCCGTTTTGGGCAGCACCTAAGCCGAATGAATGTAACTAAGACTTTTTTTTCAGATTTAATGACTGTAGTTGGACTTCTTTAGCAAGTTTTGTCTTTAAGCATTTTGAATGTTATTTATATATGATCTGCCCTAGCTTTTCCAACATTTTAGACACAGATATGGTAATAATAATGGTCCAAAATGATGTGGAAAAAGAGACACAAAACTACCACAAAGGGAAGCAAACTGACTACAAAGAGACGCCAAATGACCAGAGACCCAAAACAACCCCGGAGAAAACAAAAATGACCAAAAAGAGACACAAAATGTATAGGAAAATTGCATTTTTTTTTTTTTATTATTGAAAAATGTAAAAGAAATTTGGAGGAAGGACGCCTAAACCCCTTGCCAAATACGGGCACCTAAGTCTTCCACAAACTGAAGGAAAACACTGAACATGTTAAATAATTTGATTTTTCAACACATCTTTTTGGCACCATGTATAACACGTGCACATACAAGCACATAACCTGCAAAGTGCATGGTCATTCTGGATCCTCACAAGTAACAATGAGGCTCGAAAAGATCAAGTTGTACGTTGTAGTTCTAATCCTTATGGCGTTTGCTGTAAAGCTCATGATCTTCTTGTCACTGACTCATTCTGTGTTGTAGATCTAAAACAGATCCAGTAGATCTGGGATAATCCTGGTCTGTGGTAATGAGAGTGTAAATTGATGTGTGTGTGTGTGTGAGTGTGAGTGTGAGTGTGAGAGAGAGAGAGAGAGAGAGAGAGAGAGAGAGAGAGAGAGAGAGAGAAAACAAACTGTCAGGAGCCTGACGAGGCCACCATGATGCTCAGAGTCTGGTGGCTCCTGGCGATCTGACATAAGAGGCTTGTTACAGCAGGGCATCTAAATCACCTTTTTTATCTTCTTTGACTGAACACATTTATGTGTGTTTTGTGTTTAGGGCATGCTTGTGTTTTGTGCGTTGCTATCCAAGTGTGTGGAAAGGAAAGGGTGTGACGGGAATGCTGTTGTTCAGACAGCGAATAGACATGGCTCAGAGACCCCGGCAACTGTTCTCTGATGTGGGAAAAACACCCCTATCACCGCCAGAGTCTACCTCCAGCCACCACAAGAAACACCCAGCCATATGTAGGTCTGTCGGGATGCCACCCAGTGATATGGTGTTGGCGTCAACCACAGCGCTACCGACAGTCTGAGGGCATCACAAGAGGAGAGGCAGAGTGATGAGTCCATGAAAAAAACAACAGCAACAGAAAAAACCACATAAGAATATGTTAGCCATTGTCGAAAAAAAATGCAGGGCAATATCAGTACTTGTTACCACAGTATTGTCTAAAACAGTAACGTCAGTGTTTTGATTTCAGAGGTAAATGAAAGACCGTAATTATATTGTATGAGTGATGTTGAAAACAGGAAAAAAAGGGGAAGGAACAGCCTCTGATGTTTGAAAGGCTGTTTGAGTTGTTATGTCTAAAACACAGAAAAGGAAATTGCTTCTTTTCAATGTATTTTTGTTGTTGTCTTAAGGGATATCATTTCAGTGTTTTAATTCAGCCAGAAATGGACAGAATCAAAAAAAAGCACACTGACATCTCCCATCCCTGATAGGAACTTGAGCTACAGTAGATAGAGGAATACACAGAATCTGAGATGCAGTTATTTTAAAATCACAAAGGCACGATTCTGGCTGGTTGAAATGAGGTGATTGGGCTGCATAAGATATGAGAGGAATCAGGGAAAGAGATGTGTGTAGTCAAAGAGCAGGAAACAGAGGTGGAGCCAGATAGACGGGAGACGGAGGAGGTAGAGGGGATCTGTCTATAAGCGCAGTGATGCGGCACAGAGTGTACTGGTGATGACTCAGCTGGCTCTCCATATAGCTACCAATCACTCTCCGCCCTGCCCCCCCCTCTCTCTCTCCCTCTCTCTCTCTCTCTCTCTCTCTCTCTCTCTCTCTCTCTCTCTCTCTCTCTCTCTCTCTCTCTCTCTCTCTCTCTCTCTCTCTCTCTCTCTCTCTCTCTCTCTCTCTCTCTCTCTCTCTCTCTCTCTCTCTCTCTCTCTCTCTCTCTCTCTCTCTCTCAAAAACTACAGATCTAATTGGTTGATGATTACTTACCATACTGGCTCTCGCATTATGACAAATCTCTGGCAAAGCTCTCACCTCGCTTCCAGCGTCTGACTCCCTCTGATTGATACAGCTGTGGATGTGGTGTAGTCCAGGCTTACTCTAAAAAGCTTTGCCTTCGGGCAAGGCCCCACTCCATACAGTTGTTAACCTTGCCATTTGATTGTTTTGACTTATCTTTGTTAGCAAAAGAGGCTTTTCTTTGGTCAATGGGAAAATGTGTATCAATTTCAACCAAAGGCTCTTACTAAGCATTCAAAACTTAGTTGCATGCCATCTTTCATACTTTTATATCAATATTTCTGATACACCACAGCAAATTGTTTTTATATGCTCAAAACATAACACTTTTATTCCAAGACAGTTACGATTCTTATTTTCAAGCATTGTTATTGAGACATCTTGAAATGATTATTACAATTCTGATGGTGGTATTCGTACATTGAAGCCTGATTTCTCCCACTTGGTTTCTTATATGCATGTAAACGTTAGTCTCTCTCCCCTATTTCCGCTCTCACGCTATCTCTTCACTACTCTCTGCACGTCTCACCTCCATCTGTCTCTGTCTCCGTCCCTCTCCTCCTCTGTTCCGTTTCTGTCCGGATGGCTCCTCCTCCTCTCTTTTCTCTGAGCACAGTGTGGAATGCGGTGTTAAGTATCCTGTCCTTCCATGCAACTGCGATACTTCCTCCTCTGTCGAACTTGCTGTGCGCTCACCTTACCCGCTCCGGCTCCATTCAGTCTCGCCTCCACAATCAGCCCCAGAGGCCAACCCCTACTGCCCCCCCACCCGATCCTCCTCACTTCCATCCCTCTCTTCTTTCTTCCCTTCATCCACTGGCTCTGGGTAAACACACAGGCTTAACCTTTGCCCCTGCTTTTTTTGGGGTAGGAATGTAGGCAACAGTGACATGAGGACAGATTTTGTGAGACGCATCTTCCACATGTAGAAAAATTACGTTGCGGTACACTTGCATCGAGTTTAAAAAGCATCTCTCGCTCAGACATTCACAATGAAATGTAGACTTGTGTGCACCCACTCACACACACATATCACTAACCTCTCGTACAGCTGCCACGTATATCAGCCTCTTAAAGCGTGCATGTTGACTGTTGTCCAGATCGACGGGGAACGGTGCCATCTGCTTTCACTAGACGACTATTGGTTTGTGACCGTTATCCTCTGACAAGGCATTTGCACTGCGAAGATGCACAGTGTAGCACTTGGGTCATTGAGCTTTTCATCACACCAGCTCCTGTGCTCACGCATTCTCTCACGCAGATCACCATGCGCACGCTTACACATTCACACCCCATTAAGCCATCTCTCGTGCACGTCGGTAAAAAACCTCAAAGACTGTAATGGCCGTCTCTCATTTCATTTAATCTGCCTAGAGGAAGGCCGGGAGGCAGCCCAGTAGCCCTGATTAATAATAGGCTTTGGAAACACAGTCTCTCTCTGCCACACATTTGGGCTGCCTGGCTCCAAAACATACTCCCACCCCACTGCCACCACCGCTGCTCTTCAACTTTATCATCATCTGTAATGAAAAACCCACCATTTAGTATGTGTTTTACAAATTATCCAAAGAGGTATTTGAAATTATTGGGTTTAGGATGATATATCTTTTTTTCGTTTTCTATTTTAAAAACTCTGGAGTAATGTGTAGTTCCAGATGCAGGCCTCTACTCTCAATCTCTTTCGCTCTATTCCCTTACTCAAGTTGCTGTGGAATGATTGAATGTGGCACATTTAAAAAACTTAGGGTGAGGAGTAAGATGAAGGACTTACATGTGTGTTCCCCAGTGAGTTTCATCATTTTTTTACTTTTTTAAATGATGCAGCTGCTAGTCTGCGTACTAACTTTAGCTTGACCAAATGTAGCTACAATGCCACTGAGCGCAAACTGTGTTTGTGTGTTTTCAGGTGGTGCTGGAGTGCGTCCTGCAGAAAGACGTAATATACAACAAGGTCAACCCCATCTTCCACCACTGGAGGATCAATGACAAGAAGTTCGGACTGACTTTCCAGAGCCCTGCTGACGCCCGTGCCTTTGACCGGGGCATACGTCGGGCCATTGAGGACATCAACCAAGGTGTGTGTGTGTGTGTGTGTGTGTGTGTGTGTGTGTGTGTGTGTGTGTGTGTGTTTTAGCGGGTTGTTAATGGTGCATGCATGTGTGTCTTTGGAGTTTAAAAACAAAATACCAGTTTGAATTAATTCCCTTTGTGAGGTTGCACTATACTATGCGTGTTGACAGCCATCCAATACGTGTAAAATGATACGGGTGTATGTGTATGAACATGGCATGCTTTCTGTTAGTGGGTGTCTACAGCCTGTAATCCTGCCTGTTTGTCATTGGCTTGTAATGGCTGACCTAGCATCTGTTCTAAGAGAGATGCATAGCGTTGATTAGCGTTGATGACTTCCTCCCCCCCCCCCCCCACTGCTACCTGCTCACTCACCCAAGCATGACCCCTCCTGCGTTATCTTATCAGTGCCAGCTGCCCAGATAAACTCCCCATTTCCTGTAGAGACTGGCAAGGCAACACAGTGGGTGATATGTGGGGCTGGTGGTGGGGGGTGGGGGGGTACATGGAAAGGAATGGGTGGCAACTTGAGATAGGGGCAGAGCTTTAGTCAGAAGAAATTTGACCAGGTTGGGCTTTTGTGCTGCTAAAGTTTGAGGACTGGCTAGTCTAGTCTAAAAAAGGTAGGGGTTGGTCTGTCTGTGTTCAGGATGGCATTTATACATCTTTTTCTTTCAAGCTAAGCTAGATATTACACTTGGGTGGAGCTGGGTCTCTGAGATTAGTTAGCAGCTTTGGGTCCTGATAAGCAATATTTTTCAGTACAGTGCCAGAGGTTGCAAAGTCATCCAATCAGCAGGAGAATCGCCAGCTCAGCAATCTGCCACCCAGCCCAATGTTACACAAGAGGCTGGCTGGCTGGCTGGCTGGCGAGCTATAATCTCCTTTACTCTCTAGACCTGGGAACCCTGGGGAGCATAGAGGAGGTACAGCAGAACATATCGTAAAGGCTTATCACTACGAGGCATCAGTCGCCTCTTGCCCACAAGCGCTTATCTGAGATTTGTACTTCCTGGGCACAAGTCCACACATAGTCTAGGTAAAAGGTAAGCATGGGCAACAACTGTAGGGCTTGCTTTGCAAATAGCTCTGCCTGGGAATTTTTAATTGAAGATGATGATCAATCCAAAGAATTGTGGATAGTTTTAAACATACCGCTATATTATTGAAAGAATGACAATGTTATATCGGAGGTCAGGGCTGCTTGGTTGGTGTGAGAGCTCAGTTAGCTGACTGTTTTTACTGAATTTAATAAATTACTAGTTGGACAACAAGCACCATGAATGTTTTTCATTATTTTATTTTCATACACCAAATGATTCATTGAGAAAATAATCTGAATGAAAATAGTTGAAACCCTAGTTCAGTTCACATAACAGGATGAGGGGAGGAAGGTTGAACATCGCTTACAACTGGTCAGTGTGCTTAAACACATTCCCCTCACCTCACCCAGAGGCTGTACAGTGTCTGTCTGCTAGTAAATGCTTCAGCTAGTTCCTGTGAATGTCAGCTACAGCAGGTGATGGTGAGTTTTGGCTCCCCAGTGCCTCTCTCTCTCTCTCTCTCTGCATCTTCTGTATTCTGCCAGTGTTGTGTAATGCCGCTCTTTAGCAGGCAGGTTCTTCTGTATTCCTGTTGCATCGTTCTGCTGCTGGACTGCTGCGTGAATGTGTGTGTGGGAGAGAGAGAGAGAGAGAGAGAATATGTTTTGCCTGTGTGCACCCCGTTCTCCCAATACATCCATGGTGTGCACACGTGTGTGTATCAGTCTTGCAGCCCTCTGTTGCCATGGCAACGCCGGGCACATGGCTCAGGCTGCTTCGCGGCCCAGCACTGCCAGAGTCGTGCTGCAGGAAGCCTCTTTCTCTGTGTAGTGAACACACACACACACACACACACACACACACACACACACACACACACACACACACACACACACACACACACACACACACACACACACACACACACACACACACACACACACACACACACACACACCCACACCATCTGTCCTCTGTATAGCTGTATTCCATCCCTAAATGCAGACAGACTGACTGATGCATCAGTGCTTTAAATGAGGCCTCAGTGATCCTAATTAAGTAAACCTAAGTTGAACAAAGAATCTCTTGATGCCCTAGGTACAAACTGTTTCCCCTTCATCCCAGTGGAAATGTTTTTTTAACAGTGTTCTCTTCCATCATGAAAATCAAGAGCTAGGTTTGCTTTTTTTTTAGACATGTAGTAGTGTTGTGTGTTTACTAAGGCTGGGAAAAATGACAATACTTGTCTGACTAGTAATAATTACAGTAAATGCTTACTTACTTACTTTCTTAACTTAACCATGCAACTGGAATGCATAACATCATACTGACCTAAACCAATATCATTCACACTACTAATCATGCTAAAATGCTATCTATTTTTCAGATTATTCACTTAAAATGTCATTTTACAGTTGAGTTGCTCTTAAACTTGCAACATATGTCGAAACAGATTTGGAGCCAGACCTGTGGCTAACATGTTGCATGTATACATTTTTGTTATTATATTATCATCTACATTTTTCTTCACTTTTGTTGGTGGAATTCATTCATTACATCTCCAGCCATGCATGGCAGAGAAAACCAGAAAACCTTTAACTAAGGATGCAGCATTGAGACAAATGACAGCAACTCCTAAGTTACACAAATAGATAGTTAGGCATCGTTGTTGTTGTCAACACGTATGAACACAAAGAAAATCAGTACTTTGTTAAAATCACTTCAAATTCATCATTTTTAAAATCTGATGCCGTATTTAATCAGTACTTCTAGGTAGTTTCATTAATGTGCCTTCGATGTGAAACATATCACCACGCTTTATTAGTAGAAAAAGGTTTTACAAAACAGCATTTTGTGTAAAAAATATCCTCAGGTTACACCATCCACACAGTTTTATTCTCTGTGGTAATGAAAAGCTGTAACATGGTCAGCCTGAAACACAAGCTCTGACTCCAGCATCGGCAGACGAGGTGTTTTGGATGCGGAAATGGCACTTGGCGTTTCAGCCGAGGTTGGGGTTACATTATTCTAGACATGCATATTTCATTAACTTCTGTGTGCCCCACTGACACAAAGCAGCTTTCATTTCTCCATAAGGCTACAGTCAGAGCAAAGCAGAAGTCTTCTGGCCTGACACGAAACAGCGATGTAAATCTGTTAGTTTAAATGTGCTTTGGAGAGGAAATGTCATCCATTGAGTGTGGAGTGGTTTCAATACATACAATATAAATTACACATATTCTTAGAACTGTAGCTGAGGTTTGAAAATAGTACAAGGAAGTGGAACACGATTTCACTGGTGTTCTGTGGGGTTTTGCCCCCTAGTGGTTAAGTTCCAAAAACAAGTCTTTCCTTGTATTTGTCAACGAAATGTAGGTACTGTATCTAAGACACTAAAAAGTGCTATATGTGTACGTGCTATTATGCAGGCTTTGTAATGTACAAAAACCTGATGCTAGTCAATAATTCCATTGGTGACTGTGTGAGGTTTTAATTATGGTATATACAGTATGCCACAGGCAATGCTGATAAATAGATAGTGTGCTGTTAGTACTGTTGTAAGCCTTTAGTTGCTTATTTAACTGTAACAGTGCCTGTAAGCCTGTGGTTTACGGGTATAACGTGATCAAGTCAGCCCTCTCATCTTTTTCCTCTGGGTTCTTTCTTCTCTCTTCTAGGTTGTCGGCCATTTGGGGAAGGGGATACTCCCGAGGATGGACTACCGGTGAGTGAGAGGTTCTGGCTTAGAGGTTTAGTTATGAAGAATATATAATAATATTTAATATACATTTTATCTTGCTGATTTTGAGGAGCCTAGGTACCTATCGCACATTCACAAACGAAAAAAGAAACATGATTCTTTTTTTTTTTTTTAAGTATCTTTGTGTTAGTTTTATTACTCAACCCTCCCTCACTATTAAATAGGAGGCAGGTCATAGCTTGAGCCTGAGCCATATGTTTGAGTCCTGACGCGTCCCACCCAGGCGCTGACACCTGCCTTTGTTTTCTAACAGTTGTTCTTGGAGATTTACAGGTGTTTAACCAGTGCCAGCCAGACCCTGAGGTGGAGCTGGGTGTTGGCCAACGAATGTGCTAGGGCAGGCTTAGCTGTCTCTATCAATCTAACTTGGTAGCTGTCACTCATGTTACAATTGATGCAGATAGAATAACTATTGCCTCAGGAGCTGGTTGTTCAAATGCAGCTCAGTGAAAATGCTCTGTGATTTCACTGTTCTTCAAACTGAATCTTCGTTGACAGGTTGAGAACTGTTAAGGGGCATTATGTTTAAGAGTTGTATACATTTGCCCTATTCCTGGCATGTGGCACTCTATTGACCGTCGACATGTGTGGTTAGGAATGCCGTGTTCTCGTTAGCAGGAGAAAGGCAGCAGGTATATAGTTCAAGTCTACACACCCATGTTCATTTGTTTAAGATACCGGGCCTGTTACAGGAATGTCAGTCACCTGTTCTACTGATTGCAAAGTAGGTGAAAAGACATATCCGTGGGAGACAGGGCAATTCTTGTAATGCACACTTACAGCGAGTGACAAGAAGCCATCCAATGCATACAACAGTCCTGCAATAGGTGCTGCTACCTTTGTGAAATATAAAATGAATTACTTTTGCCACTGTTTTAGAGAGGTGTTGATTCAGGTTTTTTTTTTTACACTGTAGTTTGTGGTGTACACAAAAGGTACAGCTTTCAAAACGTACTAAATAATTGAGTCAAAACACAAATAACCAGTAATAGTAGCCTCAACAAGTATTTATGCAGGGCTGTTGTATTGCATTGCATGGTGTTTCTAGTTTTTGCTGACTGTTTATTGAAAATGCCCCTCCAGTTCAACAAGCTTGAACTGGAGCTTTGACATCACACTGTACCTCCCATGACTTTTTTCATGACGTTTTTAGCACTTGTCAGAGGCTTGTTATCACCTTTGACCTGCCTAGTATCTTACATCCTGTATGATGTGGACTCAAGGGAGGAGGGAGAGCTGCGTTCCCATTCCTGTGGCGAAGTTCCTCTTTAAGGAATCAGCCTGAACATACAGGAAATCCAATGGCACCACTGTTGCTAGGCAGCAGGGGGGTGGGGTGCAGCGGAAGGGGGGTAGAAGGGGGTGTTCACAAGGTTCAGTGAGTGAGCCACCGAGGGTGTCACCATGGTGATTTGGCATCCGAATGTTGCGGTCGGAGACCTGGGCTACACAGAAAGAGAAGTGAACCAGTGGCAAGTGCCGCAGCCAGAGAACTAGCAAATACCAGCACACAAAAAAGGTGTGTTGCTTTATACTCCATCATAAAGTCAAATCACTGTTCGTACAGATAACCTGATAAAACATGGTCTCAGCTGACACAGGCTCTGAGAGGAATATGGTGTATGGTATAGAATATATATATATATATATATATATATATATATATAGATAGATAGATAGATAGATAGATAGATAGATAGATAGATAGATAGATAGATAGATAGATAGATAGAGAGAGAGAGAGAGAGAGAGAGAGAGAGAGAACATTCTAGGCCAGAACGCTTTTGCGGCCACTTCAGGCGTATTTGTTTCGCAACGTGCGCGTAAAAGCATGGCGAGGTATGTACAAACAGGCCGCACTGAGGTAAAAGCGCAGACTGCCTGTCGCGGGAACTGAAAATGGCAAATTGCGCTTTTCCGTGTCATGCATATGCATTTGTGGGTGAATGGGAAAGTGGGAGTTTCCCATAAAGAGATGGGAGGAGAAGCGTAAAATGCGCCTAATTATGTATTCCACGGTATGTACAAAAACCGCCCGTGAAAGCGCGCCTCTATTTTGCGGTGAAAATTGTCCGCCTCTTAAAAGCAGCTGTAAACCAGCCGCGAGCGGTTTTCCTTGCATATGCCTACTGGTGAAATGGCTGCAGTAATCCGAGCAAGACGAAGATAGGCCAAGGAGACGAGCTGAAAAGATTTTTGCCACAAGCATCACTCTTTTTCAGTTTAGTGAACACAAAATCATTAAGCGTTACAGATTAAGCAGCCATGCAATATTACAGTTGCTGGAAGAAATCAAAGATGACATTGAATCTCCGACTCAGCGTTCACATTCCATTCCAGCAGTTGTTAAACTCCTCGCTATATTACAAATATTGGCATCAGGATCATTTCAAACAGTCATAGCATCAGCAGTGGGAATATCGCAGTCTGCACTCAGCCATATCATAGCACGAGTACTTAACGCTTTGCTACAGCGCACTAGTCAATACACCACTAATGCCGAAATAACACGCATCAAGCAGGATTTCTTTGCCATCGCCCATTCAATTGCGCTTTTAAATGCGCGCAATTTACGGTATAGTGGGCTGATTACCCAATGAACTGCAGGTTTGGTAAATACGACGTAAGCTGATGTATCACAGCGTGCGCTTTCTGCTGGTTGGCCATGGTGCTGATAATGCTACTTTCACAAATGTACGTACATCTGGCCCTCTATGTTTTGGCCTGTGGTTTGTATTATTGACGGGCCCTCTTTAGATGGGTCCTGGGGTGACTTTAAGAAAACAGACACCAGTGTCTCATCAGCATGGGAGGTCACCATCAAGCCTTGTTAATTCCTTGATTAGATTCAGACATCTCTAAAAAAAAATCTTGTTAAAATTTACTGGAATTCATGATAGCCTTGCATTGTTAAAAGCGTTTGACTTGTGCATGTGTGAGGAGGCTTGTCCGTGTGTGTGTGTGTGTGTGTGTGTGTGTGTGTGTATGCGTTCAAGACAGTCTCCTCCACCCACATCCTGCCCACTGAGGCTCAGCGCCCACTTGTATGCCCTTCACAAGCTTACCACATTCTTCCTCTCACTCAGAAGCACACTCTATATGCACATGCAACTTATTTTACCCATAAAAAAAAAAAAGTGGTTGCACAACACCCTTCTCAGCTGTGATGACCCACTGCCAGGAATTATGCAGTACCACCACAGTCCTTCCGCTACTACAAAGAAAAATGTGGGGTTTTTTTGTATCCCGAATGCCACAGGAAAACATCCGCATCTAATTTAGCGCTGGCAGGAAGTTTTCTCTTATCAGTTTAGTACACAGAGGTTTTGTTGGCCAGTTGACTTTTATAACCTCACACAGACACTTTCAGATAGGTTTGGTGTGTTTCAATAGTGCTCCATAAAGTACCTTGGAGCCAGGAAGAAGAGTGTTAAAACAAATAGTTTGACAGTTTTGGAAGTATGCTCATTAGCTTTGTTGCTCAGAATTAGATGAGAAGATTGATATCAATCTCATATGGGTCTGTTAAATATGAAGCTCTACAGCCAGCAGCCTGTTAGCTTAGCTTAGCATAAAGGGCTTTGTTCTAAGGTAACAAAATTCACCTACCTATTCAAATATTAGATCACTTTGTTTTAATTAGTACAAAACCCAAAGCATAAAAAAACGACACATTGTGGTTTTATTTAGCGGGTTAGAGGCAAAGCAGCCACAACTAACAATTTGTTTTTTGTACAAATTAAGTAAACAAGATATAACATGTTTTAGTGAGCTTTAGAGGTGCTGGTGGGGAGGTTTTTTTTTGTACCTTTAGATAGAACAAGGCTAGCTGTTTCCCCTCGTTTCCGGTCTTTATGCTAAGCTAAGATAGCCAGCTGCTGGCTGTAGCTTCATATTTAGCCTACAGACATGAGAGTGGCATCGATCTTTCTCATCTAACCCTCTGCAACAAACCTAATGAGCATATAAATGTTGAACCATTTGTTAAAGAGATACATGGGGAGTAGCCCAGAACTTGGATGTATTTGTTTTTTTTTTTAAGTTAACAAGACACAGAGATGAGCACCACTCATGGCTTGCCTCATATATATATATATATATATATATATATATATATATATATATATATATATATATACATATAACCATTTAGTGTGATCAAACGTCCGAGCATGCACATCATGTTTTCTTCTCCATTCTTTTCTCAGTCTGATGCAGAGGTCTAGCATGTTCTGTAGGCCGACCCCAGCCTTCCCTGTCCTGAGCCCCTGGGATCACATCTCACCTCTCCTCTCCTCTCCTCTCCTATCCTCCAGATTGGCCCCCACGCATGCCTTTGAATGGTGGGGCTTAGGCAAGCGCTTAAAAAGGAAGCCCAAGTCTGTTCCCCCCAGCCCTCGCTCCTTTCTTTCTTTCTCTCACATACACACACAGCTGTCATCTGGCTTTTTAAGTTCTGTGCTGCATTTCTCCAGCTGGAGCTGGTTTATGACATTCCCTCGGCAGACTCTTTGGCCTCTCGCTCTCTTTCTCACACACAGTCATTTTTTCCTGTTCTGCTCTTTCTCTTCTCCCTCTCCCTCCACTGTCTCCTATTCCTCACATTCCCCTGCAGACGCTGTGGATGTGCGTTACACCACTTGGTATGTTTGGAGGCAAAGAGGGAGCAAAGTCACACACATACACACACCATGTGTTAGCAGTCTAGAGGGGAGGAGGGGGGCAAAGCAAGCAGAGGAGAGAGAGAGAGAGAGAGAGAGAGAGAGAGAGAGAGAGAGAGAGAGAGAGAGAGAGAGAGAGAGAGAGAGGAAAAAAAGAAGAGAAAGAGGGAAAAAAAAGAAGTCAAAGGAAGCATCTCTTAGCAACCACAGGACAGTAATTACTGTAGCAGCAACTGGGAGCAAACCAGATTTCCGCTGTGCGTTAAAGCACTGGCGTGGGCTCCTTTACACACAGCACTGACTAACCAGAGCCAGCAGCCTCCTCCACATGCAGAGTAGAGAGAGGGAGAGAGAGAGAGGGTGGGAGAAGGAGACGAGAGGAGGACTAACCCTGCCTTGATGAGGTCGGGGTGTGTGTGTGGGAAAAGAAGGACAGCTAGCCAGTGTGTACAGGGCCTGAATATGGTGCGATCGAACTCGTACGTGTGAAGATACCTCGGCGTGCGTCCATGTTTGTGTATCACTGTGTGTGGGACTTGAAGAGAGCTATAACTTTAAGACCGTTTATTTTGCAGTTGATTTGGATAATTTTCCGACAGTTTATCTATAAAGACTGTAATGAGAAAGTTTTTAATCATCCCCAATTCTGCCTTTTTTTCCATGTAATTTGCATATGTTAGCTGGGAGATATACAGATGGTTGTGCTGAAATAATGCTGGACATGAAATATCACACAGCTCTTGATGTAATAACTGACAATCCTCCCCCATCTCTCATCACCTCTGCAGGCATGAATTATGAATAGCCATCCCTTTTGATGTTGTTGCCATGAGTACTGAAGTATTGGGCCACTTCTGTTGGATCTATAACTATTTATTTTATTTCTAGAAATATGTTTTTGCTGTGTTTATATATTTTTTTAAATGTGTTTGATACAGACTGTGGCATTACAAGATGTTATTTATAAACATATCCTTCTGATTGTCAACAGTGAGCTTCCCTCTTGTAATTATGAGATTGTTTGGCGTGAGGTGGAAGGAATGTTCGCTCTGCCTCACACCGTTTCCAACATTTCTCTCTCTCTTTTTTTTTTTTTGTTCGCTACTTCAAGTGCCTCTTATTTAAAAGGCCCGTGTTTGGAGATTTTTCATCATCGTTTAAATGTTCGTAGGAGCACATGCAAGGCTGATGGGAACTCTGAGTTCTTAACAGAAGGGCCTTGAGTCATCACCACACAGCACACTCATTTGGCCGAGCGTGGGCACAGGCTGCCCCCTGGTGGTTACAAGTGGAACACACACAGCCTACACACCGCTCAAAACAGTTGTCAAGAAAACTGAATTGATCAACCATCAGTGCTTTTGACAGTTTGATTGTAACATAGAATGTGAGAACGACAAGATGTTAAGGGATTCAATCAATACTTATTTTGTCATTGTTCAGTTAAGTAACCTTAATTGATTGATTAATAATGTCAGATGTTTCTTTGATGTGCGTCCTTCTGAGGGGACACACAAGATGTATTGAGTTATTCTTCAAATTCATTTCTACAAACCATCTATCAAACTTAAATAGATTTGTTTCTGCATTTCCCCAGGTGTGTGACGAGCCTCCCTCCATCTGTACCCCAATGAAAGAGCCCTTCTCTCCCCTGAACAACGTCGTCTCCACCGAGCCATTCAGGGGCTGCTACGTCCGCGCCCAACCCTTCGACGAATTCCCTTCCAGAAACCGCCGCTACCTGCCTCCACAGGTCTGCCTCTCATCCACACAACCAATCACATCTCAACATCATTTCATTCACGTTGAGCAATCCAGCTAATTCTCAATTTCTCTGCTTGTCAAGGTCTCCTTCAAGTCAACTCGTCATGTCAGTTTTCACATGGACGAAGAGGAGATTGTTCGCATCAACCCACGCAAAGACGTGCTCATCCGCGGCTATGAGGACTACCGCCACCCTGTCATGTGGAAACAGGAGGCCGACCGCGAGGACCTGGACTTCCCCACCGCCTTCCACAAACTGGACAGCAAGAAGTGCGAGTACCTCTTCCCTGATGGCCCCTGTGGGGACTCCCACTCTGGCCCTGGTATGGGCATTGGAACAGGTATGGGGCTGGGGATGGGCAAGGACACAGCCATCAAGACTCAGCCCTCGCCCCTGCTCAAGTCCAAGAAGGGCCGGCGGCGGCGAGAGGATGGCGAGCGTTCGCGCTGCATCTACTGTCGGGAGATGTTCAACCACGAAGACAACTGGCGGGGGCAGTGCCAAGATGCCCCCGACCCGATCAAGCAGTGCATCTACAAAGTCAGCTGCATGCTGTGCGCCGAGAGCATGCTGTACCACTGCATGTCCGACTCCGAGGGCGACTTCTCAGACCCCTGCTCATGTGACACATCTGACGAGCAGTTCTGCCTGCGCTGGCTGGCCCTGGTGGCACTCTCCTTCATCGCGCCCTGCATGTGCTGCTACCTGCCTCTGCGCGCCTGCCACCACTGTGGCGAGGCCTGTCGCTGCTGCGGGGGCAAGCACAAGGCCGCGGGGTGACCTAACGGCGGACTCTGGGACACCCTCAAAGCTAGCTAACACAGGAAGTGGATAAAAGCGGAAAATTAAAAGCCGGCATCCTTTTTTCATTCCCCTCTCAGACGGGGTGATATGTTGTTGATCCCCAGCTCTGAGGGCTTTTGGAGATTTCAGTTTGTGTTTGTCGCCGACAAGCAGCAGTGGAGGACAAACCATATGCTTTGTGGGAGCTCTGAGCACCAAGCTAAGTTCAGGAGCTTAATCTAAGGAGAAGAGGTGTAGGCAGCGTCAAGCTTAATAGACTTGGAGAGGTTACTAAACACACCTGTACACACACACACACACACACACACACTCACACTCACACTCACACTCACACATTGACAAAAACCAGGCCATAAATGTCAGAACTCTACTGCAAGAAATGTGTAACTTTATGAAGGAAAATTGTCTTTTGTACAGAGAGCGACAACTTAATGACAAAAAAAGAAAACAAAACTATTCTGCGTTCAGAAAAAAATACTTGCTGTTTGAGTATGCTAAAAGGGATATGTTCTTGCTTTTTTGTGAATTTACAGTTGGGTAACAGTGGCCTTTCCTTCATGGCTTAAGCATTTGCTGACAATGTAATTACTAGACAGAGAAAAGTGCACTAGAAATGGTATATCTCCCCTCAAGAGTAAAGGTAACCCTCTCAAATTCTTGTGGTACATTAACCACCACATGTAGTGTAATTTTAACCTTTGAGAGATATTGATGTGGTGGTTGTATGGCCAATTCCTTGTTTTCCTTTCCATCGAATGTTGGAAAAAAAGGAAACTCAAAAGTTAGCTTGCTTTTAAAAAAGGTACAGCTTTTTTGACATTCAACAAGAAGATGTTGAAATGATTACTTTGCTTTCCCGAGGTGGTTTAGATCATTTGATTGCATTCCAAAATAAAGGGATTGACTCCATGATTAGAAGGGAAGAATGGTAATGACTTTACCATGCCGGGTTCCCCAAAATAGTTTTTTTCCACATCATGAAAATAGCATTAGAACCTCTTGAAACCATTTAAATTGAAACCAATGACATGTCAATTTCATTTACTCCAGTGAATTTCAGTTTTAGTCCAGTTATTTACTGCTGTAGTGAAATTGGTGTTTTTGTGTCTCATTTGTTATTTTCCTGCTCATTTTATAATTATTTGTGAAACAACAAAAGGCTGAAATGTTGCTCAACCAGCAAGTTTTGTTTCGGTGAGTAAAGGGGTGACGGTGCTCCTTGGTTAAATGATGAGGCACTTAAATTAGTTTTTTTTTTTTATTAGTTTTTATCTAGAATCCCTCAGATTTTATAATTACTCTGTACATACATTTGACTAATTTAACATTTGATTTAGCATGGGGGGGAAACCCCTCCTGAAAGCACTGCTCTCCAAGCTTTGGTTGCAGCACCCTCTCTAAATTTCCATGTTTGTCCCATGAATTTTTTTTTTTGTTTTCTTTTATTTCCCCCTCAGAAATGTAGTATTTCTTTGTTCCTTAAAAGTCCACTCCTTCCGTATGTCTTCATTTTAACAGGCCCTGGATGAATGAATGCTTTGTTTCAGGAATGTTGAGTATCTTAGCTATTTAAAAACATACAGGTTTTATGTATGTGTACGTGTGTGTGTGTGTGTACGTGTACGTGTGTGTGTGTGTGTGTGTGTGTGTGTAGGTCTTTATATGCACATGTTGATTTGGTGTCTTGTAACGTCACCACTGACTATGTGACTAGGGCTTTGACTTGTAACAGCGTCCTTTTTCCCGAAGCACCTTTGTCTATTGAACAAAGAGACGATCAAACTGTTAAAGGAATACTTCGACATTTTGGGGAAATTCACTTAATTGCTTTCTTTCTGAACGTTAGACGAGAAGATCGATTCCACTGTTGTATCTGTCTGTTGTTAAGCCAATTTGTGGTCTTATTGTGGGACTATTTCTTGGATGGGCACAGTGACTTCCTGGAGTCCTGTTGTCAACATGAGGTTGCCATGCAAAAACTCTAGCAAGTTACTGTGCCTGGCCAAGAAATAGTCCCACACATAACCCACCTGTAAAACCACAACTTGTCATGTTTACATTTTTTTTTCTTCTTTTTTCTCCAGATTAAATAAACACGGTATAAATATGTTAATTAGTGAGCTTTTGCGATGGCGGTAGAACGACTCGGTAACCTTTGAACAGGGCCAGGTTTCCCCATGTTTCCAGTCTTTATGCTAAGCTAAGCTAACGGGCTGCTGGCTCTAGCTTCATATGTAACTGCTCGATATGAGAGAGGTATCAATCTTCTCATCAACTCTCAGCAAGAAAGCAAATGAGCATCATTTCCAAAATGTCAAACTACTCCTTTAAGATCCTTCGGGAAACAGGGAGTCTAGTTGTGTTTGAATCCCATTTCCCACCCAAAAGTGTAGAACATTTTCACATCATGTCTTGCTCACAAAACCATTGGTGACTCAAACTAGTCTGAACAACAACAAACTCCCAACAGTAATAACAGTTCAGTTTGGACGTCTGGCTGCAATAACCAATGAAATTATCCCTAACTAAGGCATTGGCATATTTGAAATTAGTGCTAATTGGGATTTACCTCAGTATTTAACAGCAGATTTGGTACAGCATCAATGTGCTGTTGCTAACAGATATGCATCTCCTCGCACCTCCTGTCACTCCTGGTATTGGCACCTCGGTCTCGACATAACTGGATTACAGGAGGAACATTTATTTTCCTAATTCCACCCCGACCTTTACTTTCTATGCAAACTTTCTAACGTGGGAAACACACTGACCTCTCTGCAGACTGAGTAAGTGACGGGACAGGACACTTTAACGCTACATAGGCAGACGACCAACCCCTGGTACCAAACTCCAAACGACATGTAAATACTTAACACTATATTTAAGTTCTGATAATAATCCCAGCTTTTTTGTCTTTGAAATTTTAAAGATAGAGCTGTATTTATCGTTGCTGTCAGCATATATACTGTAGCTTCAATTGACAGCATTATGTACATAGGTCACCTTTTAGTATTATTTCACATTGAAAAGTAGAGGGCGTTTGTGATGGTAATGACTATTGAGCTTCTAATAGAGTTTCTCTCTAGTTTTGTACGGTAGAAGGAAGGATAGTGCTAACACGGTACAGCAGTGGCAGTCCACTTGTTTCAAAAGTTTGTTATATAAATATATATATACATACATATAAAGCTGCTAGATACAATCACTAATTTTATTATGTTGACAGAGAAAATCAGCTATGAACGACTGTTAAACCCTAAATCTCCAACAGCATATAACCATGACGGTGAGTTTTTAGATGTTTGATTGCTCTGTGTGATGAAGTGGACACTTGTGCATGTGTGTGGGTGCGCGACTGTTACTATACATGTGCGTTCTTGTGTGCCCACAAGTGTGTGTGTGTATGTGTGTTATTTTCTAGTTTGCTGGCTGTGTGCGTGCGGGGTTGGTGTGTAACCAAATGTTTGGTTGGTTGTCATATTCTCCCATTGTAATTGGATTGCCCTGCATTATTGCAAGCTGAACCAAGGTTTGATGAACCTGATTAAAACTTGCTGGCTGAGAAGCAAAATGTAGGACGTGCATTTATACAAAGTGTAGAGAATGCTGAAATAACACTTCTCATTCTGCATTAACCAGCACAGTGCAACTTCCTGTCATGTACTGTATTATATATGCAACATGTGTCTGTCTGCTTTAATATATATATATATATATATTTTTTTTTTTTTTACCTGCATTATACAAGACTTCAGTTTTAACCACTTTGCTGCTAGTCTTTTATCCTCTTTCAATCTTGGAAATTGTGCATATCTTTGGGAATGCATACAAGTGTACATTCTTGACATTGTGTAGATTAAAAAAGAAAAAGCTATATAAACCTGTTTCTCTTCAGTGTATTGTTTTTAAAAGTTACTTTTCACAGCAGTTGGGTGGTTATGTTTCAATTCTCCGATGCTTTGGTGCACTGATGATACTATATGTAAGCTTTTTTTCATCTTACAGCGCTTGATGTAACATTTATGTGATTAGTTCTAAATAGTGGAAGACATTTGTGTTTTGAAACTTGCAGTATAAATGGTACTACTCTTAACTATTCTGTAAACACTGCCTGTTTTCTTTCCCTTTTTTTTTCCTTTCTTTCACTCTCTGTGCATATTTCTTTCCTGTGCATCTATTTTTTTTTTTTTATCTTGAAGTTTCTTAGTGCCATCGGCTTTCACATCCTGACAACCTCAAAAAAGTGCCTCACGTCCATCCTAGTTTCCATTTTATAATTTAACATCTCTCGTTCTGGTTCTATTGGTTTCTACACGTCTAGGTATTTATCATGGTTCGAGAATACCAAGTATATGATGTAAAATTTATAGTCCCAATAACTCATGTCATAGTTGTATTTTCTTTATACAGATGTAGCTTGTTACTTTTCATAAATATATAATGTAAATATGCATACATATGTTTGTAACTGTTTTTATGTTACATCATACACTTGTAATTTGACATATCAAATAACATTATCATAATAAAATGGTGAGTTTTAATCCTTTGCTGTGTAAAATTCATTGTGTTTCTTTTGATCAAACAAACTTCCAAACTTGAAGTCTGACTGAAATCTCCAGGACATTCTACTTCTGCATTTCAAAGTCATACCAGTACTAATGTGTGTAAAATCCAGAGGGCTTTACCCAGAAATATCAAGGATTTGTTCTATCAACAGAAAATTGATCTGCAACAACTCTGATAATGAATTAATATGGGTTTAAGTCGATAGATTGACTAATAATGAAAATAATTGTAAGTGAGAGATCTACTCCAAAGGCTTCAAGGAGGTGACAAGACACTGTATTAAAATGGTGATTATGTTTAAGGAAAATGTGATTTATACTGGCATAAGATTCTTATTTGTATAATTTATCATGATTTATGCAGTATTATGTATTCTACATTTACATTTTTTCTGACCTTCTGCTTTTACGGCGCTACATTTAACAGGGCACATGAACATGTAGTTGCAAGCTGTACTAGTTACTTTGCAGATTTTATTAAAATGCAACATGAGATGGGATCATAAAATACTGCTTCTGTATTGTAAAAAAATCTCAAAAATGTCAATTTTTCAGGAAAGCTGAAAAAGCGCCTTGTTTTAGCTCGACGACAAAAGGCATTTAAGACAAAGTGTTAAAGATTTGAGAGAATCCTATTAATTTATGTTTAATCCTTTAACTGCTTTGAAAGCATACAATGCACACATTTTAAGATACACATAATTTTCCTGTTACCAATTTATGGAATATTTTTTATTATTCCATAAACAATTTAACACTGACAAAAGCCATTCTTCGCAGTAAATTATTTTGAAAATGTATCACGTTGTAGTGTTAAAATCTGGGTCAAATTCGGACTTTTAAATGGCAGTTTTCTATGATGTAGCTATTTCCCTAGTCCTGGAGCGGAAACATTGCAGCGGAACCAGAGATTGAAATTCGCACGTTTCACTCCGGCTCACTTACGTGACCGGAACTGCGAGAAGGCATGAGAGCGCAGCAGAAATGAATGGGTGCGAAAACCTGTTTATGTTGACACTGTTGTACCCGTAAGTAACGTCGTCATGGTTAGAGTAAACTAACACATGAACAAAAACCAACTCACGGATTCAGCGATGGAGTGCGACATTTTGGACTCGTTAGAGCAGCTTGGGTAAGCTAATTGCTGTTAGCATGGCGCGGTTACGTTACTTGTTAAGCTTTGCTTATAGCTTCACAGTCCCCGTTCGGTTCTCAGCCTGTGTGTTTATAAAAGACAGAGGGAATGCAATAGCTAGTCCTAAAGTAGCAGGTTGAAACAGTACCTCTTTTTAACATATGGACGTTTCGATGCTAATTTGTCTGTCCTCGCTTACCTTACGTAGCTATGACGGTCCTCTGCTGGAGGAGAAGGCGCTGCTTGGAGCCGCAGAGAGTGGCCTGTCCTCTCCCGAGTACGTGGACCTGTGCAGGTGGCTAACGTCCACGTTAAAGCCGCTGTGTGATCTGGAGGAGAGCATTACTTCCGGTCCAGGTGAGCCACATCCATTCACACCGGATGATGATGCAAAAAAAACCTGTCTATTTATCACATTCAACCTGTTTCCTCTCTGTCCTGCTTCCAGACGACATGGACAGCCTTCAGGTGGAGATGAGTGGCTTGCTTAAAGAGCTGCACTGTCCTTACGACGAACTGGTTTCAGGGGTCATCAAGGGCAGTGTGCGGAATACAAAAGATCACCTCAAGTTTGTCTGTATGTAATCAAATCGTGCTCCTTATTCCAATCATTGTGCTACAAGCTCTGTGTGGTCACTGAGTAATTCGAGAATATGATTTTGTGTTTCTTATTAAGTGTTTCTAAGCTCTGAGCTCCAGGCAGCACAGATTGTGAGGAGCAGAGGAGTTTCTAAAAAACACAAAAAGAATCCGGTGTGTCATGAGCTCCTGGCAATCTGTCAAACACTGAACCTACCAGAGCCCAGAGGACAGGACGCAGCAGCAGTTTTCTCTCAAGTACGAGACAAGGTGGGACTGTTTGATACCGGTTAAGTGCATTTATAACAGGGCCACTAAAATTACACTGCGAGAGTCTTTGTTGTCACCCTGCCAGGATGTGACTCAAGGCCAACAACAAGTGTGTGTTGTTGTTGTGCATACTTTGAACAAATTCATTTCAACATTGTAATATTGCAAAAACATATTCCAGACCATGGCTAGCCCCCTTGCATTGACTTCCTGTTACATTTCATATTGATTTTAAAATTTTTATTAGCAATGTTTAAGGCGTTACATTGCTTTTAAATGGCTCCATAATTAGCTGTTTCCTGGCCACGTTCCTATGTGTCCTGTCTGCTCTGCAATGATCTCTACCATTCAAATGAAAAGGATTTGTTTTTGGGGCAGGAACTGTTAAGCTATATTCCTTTAACTATGGGGACCTTCCTTTAATTCCGTCCCTACTTAAAAAATTGTCAATCAATTGGCCAATACACTTGACTTGTTAGGCATACATTGTGTTGCACCTGTTCATGTGTTGTATTGTGCTATCTCAGATATGACAGCTTCATTGTTTTTTCCTTCTTTTGTATTGTGCTAATGCATTAAACCCTGTGTGTCACTGTAGGTTGGTAACGTACTTAAAGATCTTCCAAATGAAGCCATTGAAAACCCAGTGCTGAAGAAATCTCTATGCAGTGAACAATGGGTGAGTAGATAAACTGAAATGAACCACGTCACATTAACTTTTGTGTCTAGATTAGTTTCTGGGTGTGGTTTGAATGAACTCATTGTGTTTTTTCTTTGCAGGAGAAGTTGCACAGCATAAACGCAGCTCTGTGTTCAGAGTATGAGTGTCGGCGCAGGATGCTGATCAAACGGCTGGATGTCACAGTTCAGTCATTTGGGTGGTCAGACAGAGCCAAGGCACGTTTATATAATAATCAGGTTTTTTTTTTTTTTGCCCTCTTTCTCCATCACAGGGGAGTCTAAACCGATGACCATTATGGGAGTAGAAGCTGATTTAATGTTATTTGTGCCTGTGGTTTGTTAGGTAAGGGTGGACAGCATGGCGAGGGCCTACCAGCCTCTGAGACACTCTCTGAGGCCACAGTCCACAGTGGACATGGCCAAGCTGCTGGCTGCCAGAGAAGACCTCTGCAACGTGGTGAAGACCAGCAGCGGCTCCAGCAGGGAGAATACAGCATGTGCTGTCAACAAGGTATAAAATAACTTTTTCTCTTTTCCCAATAAATGACTTAAATCTGATGTTTGGTTCTGACACATCTCTTGTCTTGTCTCTTATCTCCAGATCCTGATGGGGAGAGTCCCAGACAGAGGAGGACGTCCCTCCGAGATAGAAGCCCCACCTCCTGAGATGCCACCCTGGCAAAAAAGACAAGATGGAGGAGGAGGAGGTGGCTGGGGAGGCCGTGGTGGTGGTGGTGGAGGAGGAGGTTGGAGAGGAGGGGGATGGAACCAAGGAAGACATGGTGGACATGGAGGAAAAAGAGGGCGGTACCAGTATTAATTTTTAATGACATTCTCTTGTGTTGGTGTTTTTTTTTTTTAAGTGATCTGGATGTCATGTTTGACATGAACTTTGTTTTCTATGGAGGGAGGAAACACTTTTTATCTGATGGCAGTGAAAAATCTTCATTTAGATTATTTATAATGCCCCTATTTTTTACTTATCAGTGTTTCATTTTGCGTTTTTAATATTCTCATCAGTGTTAAGTGAAAATACCATTAAAGGTCCTATGACATGCTGCTTTTTGGATGCTTTCATATAGGCCTTAGTGGTCCCCTAATACTGTATCTGAAATTCAGCCTTGGTGCAGAATTACAGCCACTAGAGCCAGTCCCACAATGAGCTTTCCTTAGGATGTGCCATTTCTGTGTCTGTAGCTTTAAATGCTATTGAAGAGGAGAGGGGGGGCAAGGTGGAGGGTGGGGCTGTGGCCTTGACCAGCTTGCCATGGGCAAAGCAGAGAAAGGGGAGGTAACCTTTCCCCTTATGACGACATATAGGGAAGATTCCAGATTGGCCCATCTGACTCCGGATTTCCACTGAATGCAGAACGTCTGCGGACCAGCTCCGCTGCGTGCTCCGCCGTCCGTCAATACCCACCAGGTCCGGATTTGTTGCGGCGCGGCTGCGGCCATGACTGACAGCTGTAGTCACAAGGACCCGCAAGATCTCGCGAATTCAGGTAGAATAGAACCACAAAACCAGCAACAGTTTGTTTCCATCCAGAGGAGTAGAGGGGAAACAACTCTGTGCTGTGTTGTAGTGTAGGGAAATGTGATCCACCGTGAGCACGGTGTGTTTCATTTTGAAAATTAACCGGATGTTTATTTTGTTTCTGTGCTCGACTTCCTGTCCTGCACTATCTGCCCTGTGCTGAATTGCTGCGGCGCTCTCCGGCATCCGGCAAAAAGAGAAGCTCTGCGTATCTGCTCCGGAGGGCTGCGGATTGCCGGAGCTGTGCCGGAGTCGGAACGCAGCCGTTCTGCAGTCAGTGGTAATACGCACATTGACTTTAATGGAAACCTATTGACTCCGCCGCCGTTCCGGAGCGGATACGCAGCCGGTGGAAATTGGGGGTGAGCTTACTTTTTCTCAAAGGCAGAGCAGGATACCCAGGGCTCGGTTTACACCTATCACCATTTTTAGCCACTGGGGGACCATAGGCAGGCTGGGGGAACTCATATTAATGTTAAAAAAAAACCTCAAAGTGAAATTTTCATGCCATGGGACCTTTTAATACTAGAACATCATTACATGAAATTTTTTTGCACAAGTGATCTAACGTCTGCATTAGGCCATAATACTGTACCTGTGTCCATACTGATTCTAAAGAGGTTTTGAGTATGTGTTGTGTTCACACGGTAAAAGTGACTAAATTAAGCATACTTAAAACTGTCAGTATGGCTACTAAAAAACCCTTGATTTGAGTGTGTTTTTGAAAGACCTTATTCTCCCACAATGCAATGCACAATAGAAATGGAGGGGGCTGAGTACAACTAGAAAACAATACAACAAAATAAAAAACTAAAAACAAAATCACCAATAACATTTTGGAAAATGTGTAGATTTCCTTTATATTAACTGCAAAAAACTGGAGACTATACAGATAAGCATACTGTATACAATTGGTAAAATGGAATTGAGACAGCTTGCATTTGAGGGAGACGGGGAAAAAAACACTACGTTTTCAGCATAAAATATTTTGGTTTTTAGGATGATGTAATATAAGTGTTAGATGGAGTGAGGTATGTTGCCAAGCGATCTTTCCCTGACTGAAGAGGTGTCTGTGTGCACCTTGACGACTGAAACCACTGCTATCTTTTAGCGAGCAAGCTGAGGACACTAAGAAGATCAGACTAAGGATCCGAGACTCACCCTTTAAATCCGTACTTTACATTTCAGACTAAAAAATATCCGCTATCTTGCCTCATTTCCTTGAAGATTCTGTACCAGCTGTGATCCTTTTCACCTCTGAATTTATTTAATAAAGAGCTCTTCCAATAATGTAAATGCCGTATGTTGATTCAACAGATACAGAACAAGTGCAACCAGAGAGATGGAGAGCCACTGGCTAAGTCCTACCACAAGGTGGCACCATAGATTGATGTAAACTGAGAAACACAGTAGGTGATCTACGACTGAATAGAGACGATACAATTTATTTCCAAATATTTATTCTTGGCTGAAAAGATTTTCTACACTTTCTTTTACCAATGGCATATCATTTGTGTTCAATAGATACAGTTTATACATAGTTTGTACAATAACCAATATTCATAAAAGCAGAATTTTAAATTGTGTACATTATGAACATACCTGTACATGGACAACATCGTTACGCATTGGCCACAAAAATAATTCTGTTCAGTCTCCACACAGACTTAATCAGTATCTTAAAACAAAAAACTGAACCAAATTGATCCGGGCCTTTAAAAAGATCCAGTTAAAATCTCAACATCAGTTAAGATGTATTTTTCTCCAGTTAAGTTAGATCATTGCCCACTTGTCTGCCACCAACACCAAAAACATCAGGGTAAGACAAAAGAGAGATTAACAATCACTTCAGCCAAATTAAACAAAATTAAGTTGGTGCCTTGAATTGATCGTGTAGTCAAAATATTTCAAATTAACATTGTTAAAAAGATATTTGACTTCATGTTAACTTTGCCATGCCTGTAAGCATCATTTCTGTACAGGTGAACTACATAACTGGACTCTGAATACTCCTATACTATAGCTGCAGCAGGAAATATAAAAGTGTTCATAATTATTAATTAGTCAAAGGCCATTTGTAACAGTAGGATGTCTGCACACTGTGCACAGGGACATTTGTCAATGCAGTGAAAACGGGCGGGATGGGCACAATACTGAGATAGAGATGGCCTGGCCCTCAGACCTTCACTGAGCACCACAGCCAACACGCTGCACAGCACCGTTACTGACATCTCAATACTGTCAAATGGCCTCACTTCCCAATTTGTATTCAATTAACAATGAATCCCAGGCCCAACAGTCACAACTTAAAGGATTTTTGCCAAATTCAAAAATTATGATCAATAGTTTGCAATACTTGTGCTTCATGCAGGCATGTTTCTCAAATGTATTGATTGGCATTAATAAACACATACATATCGCTGCATTAAATAACACTGAATGAAAACGTCTATTATGCAAAAATACAGTCCTTTCAACTTTTACAAGGCAGCTATTTAGGCACTTTGTCTTGACAAAATATGTTAAAGTATATTGACCTTGCTTAAATACAGCACTCAAGAGTTCTCGTTATAAAAAAGGATGAAAAATTTGTATAAAATACATTTTCCAGTTTTACTCGACTCAAAAACCTGCTCGGTCATTCTTTTTCTTTGCTCATTAACTATACATTTCTGGAATCTGTGCAATGCATTTCTACTTTGCATCAATCCAGTGTTTAACAAAGACCAATCCATCTCCCACCCCTCTTTGTGCACAGAGAATATACATTTGTTTTTAGCAGGTGCTTTGTTGTAGATAGATGTTCGGTGGGTTCTAGGGCTTTTTTTAAACATGAAAACTGCTCATACCAAGTAACGCAGCCAAATCACGAGGTATACGGTATACATTAGCATCATTCTGTTGAATGTAAATCTATATTCTTAAGTTAAATGCAGGGACAAACCCCTGTCTGTACCACCACAGGCCACATGATAAAATAATGAAACTTCACATTAGACAATCTGCTATTTTCAGAGCCTTATCCTTAGTCTTCATCACTACAGAAATGTCCTTCATTATCAGAACCAATAGTTACCAAACAGCAATCCAAAACGTGACCTTTGTCAAATGAAAATACAGTTTTTGATACATATCTATAATAAAAGTTTTTTTTTTTTTTTTTTTTTTAATGCAGCTTAACATTGGTTCATTATGTACAGCAAAGTACTGTAAAAGTGCTGGGCTTCATTAAGCAATAATGTATGTAAAAAATAATATATAATACTGTTTAGAGGCAAGTCATAAGTCTTTATGCTCCATTTGGTATCACTTCATTCTTGTATATCCACACATCATTCCTTCAGCTTTGCCCGATTTAATACTTGACCAAACGGGCTCCACCAAATACTGACCGCTACAGTGAACAGATTCATACCGCTGCGTCCTCACAGTGCAGTTTGGCATAAACCTGGAGCAGACTCCATGCTACAATCACCTGTGATGGTCGTGTGTGCTGGGGGGGGTTGAAGTTGGGCCGGACAGACACGTGCTCATATGAGCCTGGAGTTGCGGAGGTGCTGGATGATGACCTTGTAGATGAAGGTGTACTGAGACAAGGTCTGAACCATCATCATTCTCTGACTACGCAGCTTAGACAGGAACTTTGGGACATCCAGCATCTGAAACAAGTCCGACTTTTAGTATGAGAGAGACAGCAGTGTTTCATCTAGAAACGCAAACGGCAAAGCAACCAAGAAAGAGAAAACACCAGCTGAGGTCATAACTTGGGGAAAAAAAACCCACAAGTACGCAGGTTTTATTTTAAGTGAGGAAGTTACCTCATTGTGCTCCAGACAGGCTATCATGATCTCAGACAGGATGACCACACCAGTCCGTCCCACTCCAGCACTGCAGTGGACCAGCACAGGTAGGTTGGTGTTCTTTGGGTCACTGATGCTGTTTGTGTGTCTCCTCACAGACTGGATCTCCTCCAGGTAGGCTGGACAAAGACGAGAACACTCACTTGAGACTGAATTAGGTACACAATAAATGAATACAGCAGTTTTGATACAGAGCTTTGGAACATTTACATTCTCTTTTCAAGACTTTGAGATCATCTTCACTAGTTATCTTAATTTCCTTCAAAAACGGATCTAGTATCGTGGAACTAATGTTGCTATCAATGTAACACACGACAGTCACATTTTCAGTCTTCCAGGTAGACATCTAATCATAAAAGCATGATGACCGTAAAAGGACAAACTGATACAGCTCCCACTCACTGAGGAAGCCTTTGAATTCCTCAGGACACCCGTGGTCAGGCCAGTCTGTGTACTGCAGGTGCCAGACAGTCCTCTCTTGGCCCGTCAGCAGGTGTTTGATCTTTAGCCCCGTGGTGGCGTAGCAGCCGGACTCTGTGCGGAACCGCGTTGTGATCTTGAAGCGACCGTACGTCACCGTGTTGTGCCGTGAGCCGAGTCTGGGCCAATACCGGAAGCTCTTTTCTCGGCCGCTCTCCTGAAGGAATCAGATGACGTACAAAAAGGTAAGTCCAGGGAATGAGGAATTAAAAAAAAAAAAAAAAAAAATGTGGAGCTGTAAATATGAAATCAACGCACCTCTTCAGCAGTGACCATGGCGATGATGGAGACGCCCTGTTCCCACACCATCTGCCAGAAGTCCAGGCATGTGTTCGACAGGGGACCCTGCGTGGCAATGTAGCTCCACTCCTGTCCACCTACTGTTATCTAATGAGACAGGAGACGAGGAGATTATTTTTTTTTAAAGTCACCAGTCACAGGAGCTAATCAGTGATTCTTCTAAAATCTGAGCTAGAGAAGCAGAAATAGTAGCAGTAGAGTATTTATATTGTGGCAGAGATGTGATAATGAAGGAGTGAATGTGATTAAGTAGCAGTCATTGAAACACCCCTGCATGAGTAACATGCCCTTTACTGCTGTAATATGTTGTAAACTGTGGCTGTAATCCACAGAAGAGTTTCTGGTTATCCGGGCTGGGCGATAGGCTCGGTGCAGTAGATGGGTGGAATCATTTGCTAATGTTTTATTGAATGTGTTTCATTCTGGTTATTCAGAATTCAGTTTACTCATCATGAGGAGCAATACTTTGCCTGTGTAAACAGTTGTATGATGTCTTCTGAGGAGTTTGTCAAGTCTGAGAAAATAGTCTAAGTGATGTCATCTAAGCTATCTCAGCTTGTGCTTGGATGGAGACTACACATTTATAACAGATCCCTGCCTTTCAAACTGAGGGTTTGTAACCCAGACATGGGAATTTACTAGGCAGTGAGAGTCAAGTGTAAACAAAAAACACTACTACCCGTAATGCACAACTTTAGTTGCATTGCATAGTTAGTTACGTCCTTGGAACTCCTGACTAATTTGTCCAGACCATTTTGCTTTGATCTGTCGCTCACAAGTCTGCCATCTTAATAAAAGTGCAAGACTAAATCACAAGAGTACCCCTTCAAAAAAGTACTACAATTTTAAGCAGGCCATTCTTATTTCCAAGTGCTTCCATTGTTTTGATATGTCAGTCATGCACTAACTGTCAAACTCGGTGTTAACGCAAAAATATTTAGATTTTCTGAAGTGTTCGAGAAGCAGCCAGACATGGAACAGCTGTTCCATCCAAACAAATTCAACCAGACTTGATCTCAAATCCAGAAGACCATTGAGAAGCAGTTCTGTATATACATTTTCCTTCCTCTAGGATAAAAAAAATAAATAAATTCCCTGAGTCTAAATGAAAAGTACAGTATATGGTGATAAAAAGAAAAGCCATAACACCTGGTTTTTCACTAAGGGAACTTTTCCATTAGTGCATTCAGTAGGCTGTAACATGGTTTTAAAATGTAGGCCTTTACTTAGTGGTGCATATTGGATTTTGCCATTATTACTCTAAATTCACAGAAACAACATGAGAGAGAGAGAGAAAAAAAACTGAGCCCTGGCTTAATTGATGACTACTTCTGGGTGTGTAAGTGCTTTGTTATCTTGATTATGTAACAAAATCATGTACAAGTGATTTACAAAGAGTTAATTATGATACATCGCTGCACAACTTACTCTAATATGTGATGCATTGATGTATCCTGTGTTGTTCTCTTTAGTGGGAACCAGCTCCACTCGGGTGTCATCATAAGGCAGGACGTCCTGGAAGCGGTTTTTGTCTCCGCTTTCTGGCAGCTGGGCGATGGTGCATTCCCCTGCTGGACGACGCTTTGGGATACTCTCATACTCTTTCAACAGCTCTCCCCTCTCCATATGCTGCTCCAGCACTTTACACTAACACAAACAAGGAGACAGTAAATAGATCAATGCCATTGTTAATGCAGCCCTGACACACAAACAAAGTGTAACTCATTTTGGCTTCCTTTGCCCAAATAAATTACATTTTTTTTTATAGATACTTAAAATAATGTGGTGAGATGTACACTATAATTTCACAATCTGGTCAAAATTGAATCAGCAGTGATACTTTGCATGAGAAATTAAATTATGTGAAAATCCCTGTAAATAGTGGACAACAATACATTTGCAGCATAGAAGCACTTTTATGAGGGACTCTGATTCACAATCTCCAGCTCATTTAAGCTTTACTTTCTATTACAGTAGTTTTACTTTCTATTACTGTAGACATACTCTGAGATGTGCTTGCCCTAAGAGGACAGTTTTCAGTGGTGGATGGTGGATACACCAAATTTGGATGATGAGGACTTAAAATATGTGTGAAAATCTGTTTAAATTGATCCGCTCCTTTTAAAAAAGAATCAGTTTTTTTAACAAATCTGTAAAAGTTGCAAATATGTAGCAGCACTCAGTTATTTTTGAAACATGCATTATTATCTTTAAGACCAAATTTTGTCTACAGTATTTTACACAGTACATTTTGTGCATGATGAATAGGCGGATGACATAGGGAGATGGAGTTATACGATAAATAAAGAAGCAAACTACTATGTGTAGAAGTAAGCACTCAATGAACTACAAGTTTGTAATATGTACTGTAATAACCTACGTCTTTTCTTGTGTCTGAGACATTTGGGAATGTACAGTATGCTTACAGATGACAACTTGATTATCTGAAGTGCTAATTATTTTCCATTGTGTCTGGAATTTACCTCCAATGTCAAAGCAAAAAGCATCAAGATTAACAAGAACAATAACACTGACTAAGACTTTCTCCTTTGTGTATTCTACATAACAAGGCCTCACCTACAAGGAGGTTATTACTACCAACACAGCCAGCAGCTGCTGATTATGAGATTTTTTTGGCCATAGACAAGTCATTAAGAACATAAGCAATATGTAACAAATCTCACATATCTCTTAAGTTCAACTGCATAAACTACACATTTACATTGGTTTCTCGATCTGTCAGGGAGCAAATCACTGACAAAATCAAAGAGTGTCCTACCCTTTCGTCATTAGAGGCTCTTTCAGGCTCATCCTTGACCTCTTCGTACATTGGCTGCCTGGACACTGACAGGCCATTTAGATGGGCTACCTTCAGAGGGCCCATCTTCTTCACATCTGACCTAGCTCCTTTCTTCATGCCCTGGTGTGACATCCGAGTAGAGACAAAGAAAAGTGTGAGCCTCGCAGTGAGGAAGTAAGTAACAAGAGGGGACAGAGAGCACAGCCTCGCTGGGTGTTTACTGAGTGAATGTCACCTGTCCGGTTTTACGAGGTTAGTCCAACAACATTCTTTCAATATGTGTTGTCTGCCTCATTCAAAGCTGGCCACTGAAACTACCTCTGTTGCTGTGTATGCATACTCTTGATCTTTATATGAGGCATAGACATGTGTTACTAAGAACAAAACAAGTGCCAAGTGGAAAGCTGAAGTGCGATTGAATGATGTGATATGTTAGCAATAAATTTGAGTAAAACTGCTCAACATGCTGAAAACATTACCAAGCTGCTAAATCATCAATATTGTTTTCATGCATATTTAAAGCTATGGTGCGTAGTTTCTGTCTCCCCCATGAGGAATTCTAAGTAATGACAACAAAACTGTCGGCGCATCCAGCAGATACAAGCCTTCTGTGATGGCGCACCACCCCCACCCCTCCTCTACGCAGTTGCTTGTAACCAAGGAGGATTAAAACAACATGATGGACTCTTCAGAAGAGGTAACAACACCGGTTTCTAAACACAGCCATACTGAGAAATACAGAGAGAGTTGTGTGGAGCTGATAGTCTTAATTAGCTTTGTAGCAACTCATTTGGCAATGGCTTGAATGTAACGGACGTTCATTAATATCAAAAAGTTAAGCACTAAAATGGAGAAATATCTTTATTTCTCAATTTCAAAATGTTTATTAACTATTGCACTATTCAAATAATGTAATGTAATTGGGAACAGGACTCACCGGAGGGGGCAAACCTTCTACTGTTTTCTTCCCAGGAGGCACATCAGACACAGGCCTCTTCTTGAAGTCTTTCTTAGTCTTCTGCTTGGCCTGGCCACTCAGGTCTCCCTCAGAGACTGAGGGCATAATCCTGGGCTGTCGTAAATCTGACAGCAAGTACAAAGGCTCACCCTCCTGGATCAGGGGGTGAACCTTGTAAGCCAAGGAGCTGGTTATAGAGGGGTCAAGAGAAGAGCCTATGGGATATGCGGGAGGCGGCTCTATGGGAGTCTGTTGCTGAGGCGTCAGAGAGGAGAGAGATGTCAAGCTGTGGTGCTTTTGTGACGGATGGTCAGGAACAGTCGCTACTATTGCATCCTGAGAAAGTGGAGTGTGGCGTCCGCTATCGTCCTCAAACTCCTCTTCTTCACCACTACTGTGAACTAGCATGGTGGCATCTGAAAGGGACTTTTTGTGTCCATACTGCGCGTCCTCACCCCTGTCCTCTGTCTTTGTACGTTCCAAAAACACGTTGAGCTGAGAGCCCTGAGAGCGGCCGCCACGCAGGGCCGGAGGGGGCGTGGCAGTTTCAGCTGCTGAAGAAGACACAGTCCGCTCTTTGACCCGCATCCCCTCGAGACTATGTGCTAATCCAGCAACCTCAATAGAGTTCCGCTTCTGAGCATGGTATGGGTGTCTCTGTGGGGGTCCGCTGAAAAGAGGCTCCGACACCTCTTGTAAAGAGTGGGCAACTGGCAGGCTATCCTCTTGGAAAGTCTGGACTGAGTGATGCACACGCCTCGTGATGATCAGGTCTGGGTTGCTACTGCTGACATACAGGTGACGCGACAGGTCAGGTGTGCTGTTAGCAGGCCGAGGGTGGGCGTATGGGTATGGTGGAGGTGGTCGGTACACATGTGTTCTCATGATGTTAGGGGCTGGATACTCCTGTGCCTGTTGTAATTGGACATTAGTGAGCTCCGGGACACTAACCGCCCCCACTACGGGCCTCCTCTCTGTAGGGTAGGGGTATGGAGAGGGGCTGTGGAAGCTGGAGCCCAGATGGAAGGGATAGTGATAATGTTGGGCTGCTCCGCCATGCTCCCCTCTGATCTCTGGCTGGCTGTAAACTAGAGGGTCTGGTCTGCTGTAGGCGTACGAGTTTCCAATGTTCAGGTTCCTCATGGAGTGGCTCTGCCGATGCTCTTGAGACAAAAGCATCCCTCCTCCTGCTCCCCGGTTCTTCTGACGCATCACTGACTCATAATCAGGAGTTGCACGGTAGGAAGGTGGGATGAGAGCGCTGTGGCGATGCGAGGGAACATAGTCCGGCCTTGTGATATCGCTAGTGATAGAGGGGTTGGAGGACATGGGTGAGGGCTGATGATAGTGCTGGGGATTGGTTAGAGAGCTGGTACTGTGGGCGCTGTACACACTGCCGTTACGTAAACGCCCTCCGCTGCTGTATTCCAGAGGAGAGCAGTCCAGGCTGGTCTGGGAGTGGTAGTAATAACCGTTCTGACTGTTCATGTACAAGTTGTCTGTGAGAGAGCAAATTAACAAGACATCCAACAATGGGCAATGGATTATAATTACAAAACAATGCTATATTAAAATTTAGCTGAAGACAGTGCAGGCAATCAAAGTGCCAAAAAAAACTATTTGCATAGTTTAGTAACTTGAAATGTTATCCATGCACTCATTTTTAGGTTCCCAGTTGCAAGCCACCCTCTATACAGTAGTTTACCTTGTGATGATGTGTAAGGCTCTGTGAAATGACCATTGTAGTGCATTTGTGGAGGGGGCATCATGTAGGCCTGAGGCTTTGGCTGTAAATCAACAAGAGAGGGATTCAGTTACGGCTCATATGATCGGAATACTGCCCAAGAGCAAAGAATGAAATATAACTTTGTGGTGACACACCCTTAGAAAATGATTTAAATGTACATCATGTGCTGCAATGCAAGCCAGACAATCATCAGGGAACTATGCAAGCACGCGACATGTGAAAAGTGAGCATGAACATTACCAGAGATATTCTAGTAGAGGATCTCCGTCTGACTGGGTTGACAACTGTAGGCTGGGTTTGTCTGGTGGGAAAACAAATGTCGGTCAAAAAAGATGACCTGACCCAATAGCACTACTGCTTCCAATACCTTACTTTGTCCTTTTGTCATTTAACTTTGAAAACGCAAACACAGCAAGGTACAGAACAGGTCCATCAAACTTAAAAATGACGCTTAAATCTTCTCCAGTACACCAGCAAGCATGGCGTAATGGAGAAGAGTTGTGCGATGTATTTTAATTTTGACTGACTTGCATCTAACAAAACACGGCAAACTTCTGTGTTTAATGTCGTCTTAACACATGAAGCCAAACAAAAACTAAATGAAATACAGTCTAAGCATAGAACATTTTGATTTGGAAATATCTGATCAATGCAGATACTGAACAACAGATTGTAGTTCTAAGATTTAAAATGACCTTAAATTAAAAAAAATTTAAAAACAGTTCTGTTCATCTTCATTGAGAGCCGGTTTGCTGTGGCATGATTGGCTAGGTAATCAGAAAGGAATGGGTGTTGGCACCTGCTGGATAGCCATACTGTAGGTGGTGGCTGATAGTGTTGCTCACCCCTTATTAAAAGGCAGAGAGGGACGAGAGAGCATTGGAAAGCGAGGAAAGGATAGAGTGAGAAGGGACTTCTGGGAGCCCTCAGAAGGCAGGGGGTCACACTCCTCTCTGAAGAGAGGAGGATAGAGTGAGGCTACACCAAAGAGAAGATACATGCACGAGACGACAGGGAACACGCACACACACGCGCGCACACACACTTACTTACAGGCTACTCTTGTTAATCTTATAAAACTTGAGTCTGGCCAGACACATCCGGCACACATATTTGGAGGTTTCCATGTCTTCCTACACAAAAAACGAGAAGGAAAATCATTACATTGTGAAACAATTAGTAGAGGTGATGTTTTCAAAGCAAAGCGGTTCATGTGAATGCCCTCAAATACTTTTTTTTGACACACATATGCGTAATGTACCCCAGCTACAGCCACACCCACACACAAACATAGGTGCATTGTTCAAACTAGCTGATGGTAAGCTCCACGACGACAGCAACTAAATCCAATAAGAGACTGAAATGTCCCAGGGGATGGGTAGAGAAGAGAAGGTGCAAGGGCAGCAGAGACTTACGGTCTGGAACTGGACACTCTCCTCTCTGTTGGCCAGCTCCAGGACAAAGAAGGACCTGTTGTGACTCATGTTGTTAATTTCATTCCACCTACACAGCCAAATAAAGCATGGTGGCAGAGAGAAAGGGGAAAAAAAACACATGATGTCATGGCAGTTATGAAACCTTGCATTTTTAAAAAGACTGTGGCACTGATTTAACAATGCAAAATAAAAACCATACATATGTGGGAGTCGATCAAAAAGGTATCTAGTACTCATTATGGTATGTAGATAGATAGTTTAGCCAAGGTCAAGAATGTACATTTACTCACTTGACTGACAATAATGATAATGCTCCCACAATCCTTATCAGTTTAAATCACAGTCTACCTGACCTCATTTCCTCTTGGGCCACACTCAGGTCTAGAGAGCATTAAGGAACATTACAGGAGACAACCTCACTTAAGAATAAATGTGAGCTGTGCCAGAAAACTCAATCTAAACTGACAGAATCGTCTGATTCAATACAATTACTGCTACAAGTCACAATTTACCAGACAAAGCTTTTATTCTTCATATTTAGAAGTAGATCATATTTCCGGACTTTTAGGAATTACTGTAATAGTCAAACAAACATAAACATTAATTTGTTTCCCGATAGGGATGTAACGATTACCGGTGTAACGGTAAACCACGGTAAAAATGTTGACGATAACAATTACCGTTTTCATTTAAAATATCATTATTATCGCGGTGGATTACCACGGTGTGGAAACCCTGTGTTTAATCCTTCCCAGCTTCATCCAAGTCTCCTGAAGTTTCTGCGCAGGCGCACTGTTAAAAGTTAAAACTATTCTGTAGCTTGCTAAACTGTCATGGGTTTTACTGCCTCATTATCTGTGTAAACGTTAAAGCTACGTTTATTCATATTTCAGTAAGTTTACTGCTACGATGTGGATAAGTTTAACCCGTGTTACGACGTGACATTAATTTGGAGAGAGAGAGAGAGAGCGCGAGAGAGAGAGAGAGAGAGAGAGAGAGAGAGAGAGAGAGAGAGAGCGAGAGAGAGAGAGAGAGATATTATCGCCTTGATAATATTGCTGTTGCGGTGTTTCTTATTGCATAGCTGATAGATGTGCAGATTGTTTAATATTACTTGTGCAGCCACGTGTTGATATTTAGGTTGTGTTAGGGCAATTTGCTAGCAACATGCAACAGCAACAACAGACTAGCGCTGTGGAGCCACGTGCTTAGCTATTAAAGGTGTATTACACTGTTTGCTCCATTATGGATATGTGTGCTGTAATAATAATGTGGCTTATTCTCAGTTTGTGTTACTGAGCAATATGTTACATTTATGTTAATTATTACAGAGAAATGAATGTAATTCTTAGTATTGTTTCTTGTTATATGCTGGTGGCTATAACATTTAGTTTTGTTAAATAATGTTCATAGGAAGTCAGATGCTTATTAATGTGCATTATTATTTGCTTATATTTCAGAACCACATCCAACTTCACATGTTACGTCAAATACAACTTCATAGTTAACTTCATGTTCGAGTTGTAAATAAATCTTCCTGGATCTCAAAGTCAGACATCTCTGGTTCAAGTTCTTTACCGGACACCCTACAGCGGGCCAGTGTTTCAGTAGCCAGTTTTCAATAGTTTTTACAAGCCTATTGCCTATGTTTTTTGTAATATAATAAACACTGTTACACTTTTTGAAACTATTTCAGCTTGCGTAGGCCCATCAGTGCTTTCTGAACATATTGAACACACTTTTAAAAACACCGCGATAATACTGAAAACCGTGATAATTTTGGTCACTATAACTGTGAGGTTAAATTTTCATACCGTTACATCCCTATTTCCCGACTTACCTAAATAAAAGAAGCGGCCTGCCATTTTTGTGCTTGACAAAGATGCCATCGAGACAGGATCCCATGGAAACATCTGTGCCTGTATTATCCTGTTTAGATGAAAGGAGAGGATAAAGACATTCAGAACAGTCTTTCAGGTGAAAGAATCCAGACAGACAATATGAGTTCAGATTCTAGTTAGCTAATGTCATACTTCGTCAACTTTTGGGCTGTTGGGGATTGCAGGCTGGACCTTGTAAACCTACCTTGGCTTGATGGCTTTCCTGGCCATAGCCTTCCATTTTCTCCACCTCTTGCATGTACAACATCTCTGCCTCTGGGGCTGATAAACCCCTGAACAAGACAAAAATATGACAAAAAAAACAAACAAAAACAAAAAAAAACATCAAAACCCACTGAACCTACATAAAACACCAAGGCTGGAACACTAACAAGCAAAGCAATGCATAAACTTATGTAATGTTGATTCATGTCTGTGCAGTATGCAAGGCTGTTTGTCTGTTGATCCACACAGAACAGGCAGGCTGATGCTGAGAACACCTGCTCACCTGAAGGACTGATAATGAAGAGCCACTTTCTGGGTGGCCTCTTCCAGGACTCGCTCATCCTGGATCCAGTCCTGCAAAGACAGAGTCAGGTTTGAAACAATGCTGGTATTTAAATACAAATAAGGATAGCTGCAACATTTTTCATGTAACATGTTGATAAAAAATAAAAATCCTTACAATAGGGAACAGTGCAAACTTCTGCAGGAACTCCTGGGAATCATATCGATTGAAGTCTCCAAAGTCAGCTGTGGACAAAAAAAAAGACACGTAATGATTAAATACAGCAAGTCATAGGCCTTCTCTGCATGATACTGCTCTCTGAATAAACTCTATTACATGTCCATTTCTGCATTTAGTACAAGGCCAAATAGACATTTAAGAATTGCAGAATGGTGTAATGCCTTTTGGAAAGCTGCAGTGCATGATGACAAGATTAACTAATTTTAGGAGAGGGGCCTGTTTGTTAAGAAAGGGAATTGCTTCAGCGTCTGACAACGTGGAGGTCCAAAACTGTTATCAGCCTCAGGCTGCCTGCTGGCAACATTCACAACTATGTTGGGTATCCAGGCATCAGCACTGCTCAAAAGCTACAACTGCCCTACATTCCAAAATACCCTAGCCAGGGGCAGAAAATAGAAACTAAACACATTTACAGCCCAAACACAAGTTTGCATGACAACTTAAGCAGTGACTAAATCTAAAGGGAACCTTCTTAGTTTTTTTTTTTCTTCTTCAAATGCACATATTGCATGCTGGTCAGTCATTTGAACATGGCTGCAGCAGTAAGTGATCTCAGCGGCTCTGCTATGCCAACACCCAGGCCAGTTAGTTGCAGAGCCTGATATAACTTTGCCAGCAGCATTTGAGATTCTTCTGGCTGGGGGACATGTAAGGGCTAAAGCTAATGCAAGCAGCAGACACAATTTATGAAATTCCAAATTAAAGTCCCATTTTTCTAGCTATCTTTTTTTTTTCTCCGACACTGACTGAGATTAAAATGCAACTGTTTGAGAATCAATAGGCTTATTGGAGTTACACCCTAACCCTAGTAAACCTGCAGTTCAGATAAACTCATAAACTCAATGGACTGACACAAGCCTCCTATCCAGAAGTCATTGGAAATAACTAGGGCCGGGACTTTAACGTGTTAATTAAGATTAATTAATTACGGGACTTTAATGCGTTAATTAAGATTAATTACGCAAAAAATAAATAACATAATTTTAACCACACTTATTTTTGCACCGCGGAACGTTTTTCAATGAATGAGTTTCGACGGACCGATTATACTGGAGCACCAACTAGCATTCTTGACTTCCGACAACAACAAACCACAGTGAACATGAACGAAGAAGCTGACGAGACCGCTTTGCTTGGCCCCGTGGATGGGAATTTTTTTTTAAAAAAACGAAAGGATGGAAGCGTCGACAAGAGCATGGTTGTGTGCAAGCTATGCAACAAGGAATTTGCATATCACCGCAGCACATCGAGCCTCAAATATCACCTCAACGCAAAACACATAGGAGTTAGCGTGGACGTTAGCCCGACTCACACGTTAACCCTAAGGACCCACACCCAACCCACACTCCACCAGATGACTGGTTTCAGGACCAGGGTAACTAAGTCCACGTCTGAAAAAATAACCAACGGCCTGGCTCACTGGATTGCACTCGACTGTAGACCACTTGGAGTGGTAGAAGATAAGGGCCTGCAAAATGTACTACAGATTGCGTCATCTGACCCAACATACGAGCTGCCATGCAGAAAGACAGTGACAAAAAGAGTACAGCAGCTTTATGACAATGAAAAGGAAGATAAAGAGAATTTATTGGAGAAAGCTGATTGTGTTGCCCTGACTGGGGATCATGGGACCTCGGTAAGCAATTCAAATTACTTCGGTGTGACGGCACACTTTATTGACGTCAAGTGGCGTCTTCACTCATTTGCCTTAACTATCCAGAAGACCACCACTAGGCACTTTGCTGAAAACGTGGCAGGAGATTTTGAGTCTGTGGCAGAGGCCTGGGAAATCACACAAAAAGTCACCACAATCGGAACAGACAGTGCCCGAACCATGATCGCTGCAATGAGACAGCTCACATTCCAGCACTTGCCGTGTGTTGCTCATGTGTTGCAGAGGACCATCACAGTTTGCCTTGCTGACAGCGGGTTCACAGCCACATTGGCAAGATGCCGTAAAATAGTGGGGCATTTTAAACATAGCCCCTCAAACACAGAGGAACTGCACAAGGAGCAAACACAACTAGAACAAGACCAAGAGCCACTGATACAGGATGTTTCCACAAGGTGGAATTCAACACTGTTCATGATCTCTCGTCTGCTGAAGAACCAAGAGGCTGTGAAGGTTACTCTAGCCAATCAGAAGCACAAGCTCACCATGTTAACTACAGCAGATTGGGACAGACTGCAGAGGCTCGAGACCCTCCTTAAACCATGCAGGTAAACACCCACCAACTGTTTTTAAATTTATTGTACTGAATATCAATATCACTATGACTATTATAAAGTTGCTAATGTTTTTAATCTACTATTAACTGGCACAATAATTAATCACTTTCCTAAACTATCCTCTGCAGATATGTGACTGAGCTCCTTGGGGGTGAGACTTATGTCTCGTGCTCTGTGGTGTTACCTGCTCTCCGCCACCTGACCCACACCATGGAGGTCTCAGATGACGACCCAGCCTATGTGGTGAGGTTCAAGGGTGACTTTATAAAGGACCTGTCTCAACGCCAAGATACACTCAACCATGGATGGCTCAGGGTGGCTACAGCACTCGACCCACGCTTTAAGGTAACGTGTAATGGTCTTCTTTGTTTTTCTTTTCTCTTTCTTTTTGACCCCCTTTCCCCTGCCCTCCCCCCTCTTTCTTTCTATGGAACCATGTATGAACATTAATTTCACCCATCTTTTTACTCTGTAAATCTGTGATGTGACAATAAACCTGATTCTGATTCTAAGGACCTAAAGTGTCTACCAAGAGGAGAGCGAGGAGGGGTGTGGACCAGCATTGAGGCACTGCTGCGAATAGAACCAAACAGAGCCACTCCAGAACCCACAGAGGAGCCAGCAAGGAAGAGGAGCCTCCTGCTGTTTAATTCAGACTCTGAATTAGAGGATGAAGAGGGGCCCAACGGGGCTCTGGCCCGCTACAGGGCAGAGCCCACCATCAGTGAAACAGACTGCCCACTGCAGTGGTGGTCCACTCATGAGGGAGCCCATCCACAGCTTTCTGTCCTGGCCCGCAAGTATCTGGGCACCCCTGCCACTTCTGTCCCTTGCGAGAGACTTTTCTCACTGGCAGGTAACATAGTTCAAAAGAAAAGGGCAGCCTTGAGCTCTGAAAATGTGAACAGGCTAGTTTGTCTCAGCAACTGGCTGAAAGAGAAGTATAAGAAATAGTCATAGAGGTATCCTGAGGCCAATGAGGTTGTTGTTACTGAAATGTTGATCAAACAGTGGCCTAAGCAACAGAGAGATTTATTTTTCATATTGGAAGAATAGGGACTGAGGTCAATCACTGGCACTTTCTTTTATTTTATATGGTACACTTTATGTTGAACTATGTATTATGTTGTTGATGCAACTGGCACTTTGTTGAATTTATTGTTTTGGCCAAGGTTATTGAGAGTTTGACTTAGTCTGTTATGGCCTCTGAAGCAACAGAGAGATGTTTTCTAATAGTCAGGGTTTCCAATGTTCTGAATGTACTTGAAAGTATTGTGTTTTACTTAGAAAAACATAGTTTACAGAAGGTCTACCTATCTATAGGCTACCTGAATTTCTGAAATGTACTGTATTTCTAAATATGCTATTGCTACACTTAATGGCAAACATTGCACTGGTCTGCTGGACTGAAACAAATAAACAATATTTTGTTGATTAAGCTTATGTATTCAGTCATTATTCAATGGTATACTAAAAATCCATGTGAAAAAAATTACTTCTCACTGTTCTCAGGTCAAATATTTATATGCAATTAAAATGCAATTAATTTCGATTAATTAATTATAAAGCCTCTAATTTATTAGATTAATTTTTTTAATCGAGTCCCGGCCCTAGAAATAACTATTGTTTCCAGTACAATTTTGAAGATGTGAGGAAAAGTTTGGTGTTTCAGCAGCCGGTATCATGATTTAAGAACAACTGATGTGTAATTGCACCAGTAATTACTATGCATGGGACTTAAAGCTGTCACTACCGAAGGATTTATGCCAAGAAACACCAAGCTTGTCAAACTGAACTTTCTGTTGCACGGCTAGTATCATACATTCATATTACCTTGAACTGCCAGGCTAGCTAAACGAATAGCTTGTTCTAGTGAGCATGAGATCCTGCCCTCCAGAACATCCTTCTTCAGTTGTAGGTAATACTGATATCTATGGAGACAGAGAGGGTTACTCATGAGTAAAGAATCGACAAGCAGCAACCAAATATGACAACTTCGTTCAGGTTTGCAGAAACAGCTGAAAAGTCATTATTTAGCAAACCTTGTCAAATGCACCAGTATTAAAATAGCTTCTGACATATTCATAATATTAATACTTGATACTTCTCTGATTGGATTTAAGTATTATAAGAGATGGATGGGGAGAGGTAAGAAGACATCAGTATAAAGTGGCATCTCATTCAGGGGGTACAACTGTGCATCTAAGCTGCTTCATCAACTTCCACTGTAGGCCACCTTAACCTGGCCAAAGCTTATTTACAGAAAAAAACTAAAATGTATAACTTTTTGACTGCTTATTGTGAAGATAAATTGTCCCTAAGCTAATAAGCTTATAAAAGTGATGGAACATCACCTTGTGATCTCCTGTTGCAGTTGGGTGACACTGGGTATGTAAAACACGACTCCAAAGTAAACGGTGGGCTCCAGCCCATACTTGTCCAGCTGCTTTTTCAGCGGCTTCTCCAAGTCAATCCATCTCTGCTGGTTCTGCTTGTTGAAGTACCACAGGCTGAAGTATGTTATCTAACAAGCAAAAAAAGCAAGCACAAGCATTACACCTGAACCACGCTGTGATCAAGGACATTTTTAGACAACTTGTATATATTGCACAATAATTTAGGTTCTACGGTCTGTAGTCAACTAAAAGGAACGCACACTTACTTAAAACATATATTACGCATTAATCTTTAGTACAATATTGTGTGATTGCTTGAGATTAATATCATACGTCTCCTGTTTGGTCACTTAGTGCACACTTCTCCTAATTATCTACATAACATTCAAAACATATGTAGACCTGAAAACTTCACTACAAACTTCTCTAGATGTATAGGCTGTTGTCAGTCCCCGTTCAGTCTTGGGGCCTAATGAACATCACACAATGAACTGTTAAGCAAAGTAACCCCAGTAAGCTTGCTGTTTACCAGAGACAATTCAGCTGAAAGAGACCTACTATGATTTGCAGCCACTCTTAAACCACAACTACAAAATAACATGCCAAAATAACTGATTTACACTAGATAGCATTTGTTAGCAACTATGAATACCCTTTCTACCAAAGACTGACTTGAGAACCGAAATGCACAAACAAACCCTGTGACAGCAAAAACAAACAGTACGGTTATTACTCTACAAGAATACCTCTAAATGAGGGTGGAGGCCTGTCAGTAGCAATGCAAATGAAGCCTTGCGACGTTATGCAGCAAAAATAAACAGAAACTGTCATATAGTGCAAGTTCCTAGGCCAGATCGCCTGCATATTCAGCAGTCTCTACTGTTGATTTGAGGTGCAACTGGAAATGACAGCATCTCTTTCAGCTCATGACTAACAGGTGGTTTTCACTGTGTGACCATAATGACCAAATGCAGACATGAAGCTTAGTACATTATTCAATACTGACTCAGAACTACTTTTCTTGACCATTATTGTCAATGCTCTGTGAGAGCTGCCACTTCTGTTAGAATGAAAATTTCAAAAACATGCATATGTTTGCTAATCTGTGTGATGAGTTGTTACATACATGTAATTACATATTAATGTAGTGTATGTAATTGAACAATTCCTAAATCATGTTATAAGCAGGACAAAGACTATGAGATTATATTATATGAATAAACAATGTCAAACAGGTTATCTCAGTTTCTGTGTCCTGCTTACCAGTTCCTAGTAAGAATGTGGCCAAAAGACAACCTTGTCCTTGTGGTGAGTCTCAAAAAAAGTATATAGAGAACAATCAGCAATTGTATTGCATGAAAACATACATACCTCTCTTAATTCAAGTCTCTGAGCAACTGCCTCCAAACATTCCTGTCCAGTGCTCTCCACTGAAAGTGTAAACTCAACAAACTCTCCATTGAGCAGCTGAATCCGAGTGACAAGACAGCTCTTGCTTGAAACTGTATACCTTCGAGTCCTTTTGAGTTTTAAGCCAAATGGCAAGGGCATGTTTCAAACTTCTTCAAGAGGGAGGTCTTCACTTAGTCCAGAGAAATTACTCCCCTTGCTGTCCCCTCGAAAAATGTTTGAATGTTACAAGTCATGAGGTTCATCATCAGACAGACAGATCTGAAAAGTGAGACAAGAAACATCTCAATACATCCCCAAAACACACGATTCACAAGAAAAAAGAAGACAAGGGGAAATTACATTTTTTTAACTCTGTTTTCCCCCCCCCACAAATTACACACAGGTCCGGAATACACACATATGCACAAATATGACCTTTACATGTATTTATGGAGAGATATCAGAGCGAGGGGGTCTGCCAATAAACAGGCTCCAAAACACTACAATTCACAAGAAAGGCTAGCGTCAAGTCGCAAACTTGGAAAGGGGGGATGCATCATACACACGCACCATACTTTAGTGGCCATAATCATCACTAATGAATAATGTTACGATAAATAAACTTCACACCTGGTCAGTCACACTGAAACACACGCTGGACCAGACAAACCCAGACTTATCGTAAAGTAATCCTCTTAAATGCGGCATTTTGTTTTAAATACCCTGACTTGGCTATCTCGGATTTGCTACCAAAGCGTTAACGTTACCGTTTCTCCAAAAGTCTTTTAAGTTAAGCAACACTCTGGGAAAAAAAACAACTAAAAGCAAATCTATGGACAGCAATTTGTAGTAGGCTACCTGACCTGTGTAACGTTAACTGACGTTGTTTATAATACGGGTTGCAAGCCATTTTCCAAGATTGTGGTTAACGTTAGATTAATCCCCTTTCAGTTAATAGTCTGATCCAAACACTGACAAGAACGACCTGATTTAATACGCAGCAAGCTAACGTTATTGCAAAATCCCTGCTGCTATCCACCTCAAACATGCATCCATTTTATTACAATTTATCGACATTATAACTTAATGTTTACTAACTTGGTATTACTTAAATTCAAATAACTGACATTGTGCGGACTAACTAACGTTAGCTACTTTCATTGGTAACATAGCTAGCTAGTTTAAATATCTTTAACCGTTAACTACTGTCGTTAAATTAGCTTTAACGCTAGCATGCTAACTTATGTTCCAGCAAATAGACGACACCCTTGGGAAGCTGACGTTGCCGGTAGATATTTTGGGCAAAAACGTTTACATTACCGTTAGCCACTGGATGCAATTTAGAAGTCCAACTAGAATTAGGTCCTGAAAAATTCCGCCATCAAGGTCGATGGATTACGCTACTTTTTAAATATTTATCGGAATTAGAGACAGCCAATTAGTCCGTAGTTTGTTTGTGGATCAAAATTAACGTAGCACCCATGCCTCTTGGTCCAACAGTTCACTCAAGTTCCAAGCGTGTTTCGCTTCCTGGGATTGGAAGAGCAACAAGCGTTTTCAGTCTACATCCGCGGCTCTAGCTCTAACAACTGTGCTTCAGCAATTGATAAATCAACAAATTACATTGGAATATACTCTGACTTTTCAATAACTCCATACACAATATATGGTTTAGCGTACTTCTTTGGTCAGACGCTTATAAATGCATTGTAGTGCCTCTGTGGCGGAGCAATACAGGGAGGTTTTCAGAGCCATGACATCAGACAGCTGGAATGCAGAGCGGTGAGAATGCCAGAAACTGGACAGCTGCCTGGAACTGCTGGTCGCTGACCTGTCTGTTTACCTTTTTACATCGACTGGCAGCTGTAATCGCAAACACAGAATATTGTGCAGTGATTATAGAGTTCCCCTCTATAAATGTTTGCAAAAAGTCACTATCATCAAATTTGGTAATAATGGCGCACTTGTTTTGATGATGGAATAATTACCAGTTTGTAATAATAGTCTTAATAATCAGAAGAATAGAAAATGTATTGCAATTGTAAAGACACTTTCTGGTGACAGTCAACTCCTAGTAGCTACATCTCAGAGGCATATGTCAAGTCAAACACACTGGAAAATGTACAAGTTTCTTTACAACAAAAGTATGTAAACTACAGCTTCACCATAGTTAAGACTGCCTGGGCACACTGCAATCCACTCAAACTAAAAGGATACCACTTATTCCACACATCTGACATCGGTGTAGTGCTATGGACTATCCTATAAAAATGTGCTAATCATACTAGTTACCATGGGCAATAATTTAGAAAAGAAATTTGAGCATTATTCTGGAGCTGTGTGTGCCAACTTTACAATATCCCAAATGAGACATCGCAAAACCCTGTTTGCTTGTGTGAAAATGTCATTGTGCTTTTGTAAAAAGATAAACTGAATAGAACTACAACACCATATTGGTGGGGCTGTTAAAAACATGGAAAACATAACCAGTGTAAAATCACATTTACAAAACTATACCTTCAGAAATTTTAAATGTTCTGTTTCTCTCTGGAAAAACACTCACTTGGTAACAAAGGACATTCAATCCCTGAATACAAGAAAAACTCAGAACTCATCATCACTGACAGAGGCGACGATATTTGTATGTTGCTCAGTGGCAGTCACCACATTGTTGTAGCGTATATTGCTGGATACATGAAGCGACTCTGACAATCTTCTCCCCAGATCCTCAACCTCTTTAGATTGTCCATCATAACTGACTGCAGCTTGGTCTTGATGAACTCCTTCATCACTGGTTATAGTGGTGTATTCATGGGTTTCATGGCTGACTTCTTTGTTTATCTCAGTTGTGCCTATTTGATTTTGATTTTGATCGTCCTCTTCAGTGATTCCTGTATTATCAAAAACATGCTCACTGTGCCAAGGAGAGCTAATGGCCGTTTCCTCATTGTCATCTTCTCCATTCTTTTCATTTGTTTTGGTTTGTGAGGCAGCATTCGTTTCAGGAGAGCATAAGGGTGTAGACCCCAATAGGGGATCAGAATAATCTGGCGTATCACAGTATTTAATTAGTGATGCATAAGATAACAGGTTATTGTCCTTTTTGGTCTTTGCTTGTTTCCCCCCTGATTCCAGATGTGGTAGGAATGAATCAAGCAGAGCATTCTCATTTTTTTCAAGCTTTGTACTGGAGGTAGATGTAACGATTGGCTCTTCAAAATCTTTACGCAGCACTTCCAGAAGGTGGCGCATTTTACCCTAAAAACAAACAATGCACAATCAGATGCATGAAGGAAACTGAAGAGTCCTTTGTGACAACCTTTTAAGTTAAGTTTTCTAATATTTATTTAAAACTGTGATCCTAACACTGAAACATGACTTGCTTAACATATTTGGTGTTCTACACAAAGTTATATACTCACCACATCAAGCTGATGCCGATTCATGTCAATATGGCGCTTTATCACCCGGTCTAGGAACCTTGCAGAGGACACAGACAATGACTCTGGAGGTAGTAACAGACACTAGCCACTGTTTAACTCTATATATATACTCAATTATGAGACACATGCTATAGCTATTAAGGAAGTGCTATCCAGGCTACACATGTGCTGTAAATATCTTCAAGCTAACAAAGCATAGGCCGTAGTCTTGTAGTTCATAGAAATAGAAAAAATGACAAACCTGTCAGAGATGTGCCCCCTGGACAATATATCCTCTGTTACAGCAGAAATGAATTCAAGGTACATTAATTCTTCTTCCCTGTTGAACAGATGATAATTATTCACTTCACAGAGACATTATTTTAGATGGTTCTTAAGATTCACAGAAGCATCACACTGTCAAATCCTTATACATCTGACAATAGTTGTCTACTATATAAATTAAAAGCTGTATAAGGATTAGACATTATCAAAGAGAACTTACTCTGCAGATACACTCTTCATAATGGGAGATGTCCCACCTTCTGATGAGACCCTAAAAGATGATGATGAAATGATTTCATTTTACACAGAAAATACACAAGGTGTAACATTCTGCTGAACATGCAACATAGTATTTCCACTTCATGATTTCACCTGGATGAGGAGTCAAAGAAATCATGGTCTCTGCTCTTGTTTGCTCGACTCTGTTGTCTAGATGCTGAGAAATATGTGCCATTGAACTCATCTTCTGACCAATCATGCTCTGTATTAAATCCCTGTACAACAAAAAGGAGAGTAAAATGAGAAGGGATGTTTAATATTGTCAAGGCTGTCTCATGATCAAATGTTTCATGTGGCTGTAAACACTCCAGCTCTTTATGGTTTAAAAGGGACGATGAACCACACACGGATTACTGACATTGAGCAACAAATAATTATAACCCACTATTTTTCATAGTCTTTATTTGGATACTGTACCACAGTATGTCATCCAGTTCAGTCAGTGTGGGTAATACTAAACTTGTTGCATTCAACTTTACTGAACTAATTATGGGACACCAATTAAAGGCATGGATATGTTTTTAGGCCTGGCATTAGATCAAATCATATACACTATAAATTAAGTGATTTCTTACATCACCAATGATGTAAGAAAAAACTGTTGAAAAAGAATCCAACCACATATGATTTAAAAAAAGGTCAGTCAATAAATTGATTAATTGATTAACAAGAAAAGTGTTGACACTGTATTGTTAGACACATTAGAAAATATATCTGAATAATCAAATTAAATCCTCAAAATTACCTGAGATGGCTCATTACATTCCTGTGTGTATTCCTTGTTTTTTGTGCTGCATAAAAAAAAAAAAAAAAATTATTTTTAACACATTAGAATACATGTAGCACATTAAGATAATGGTTTTAAAGACACATATCTATTGCTTTCCTTTGAGACTCACTGAGATGTTTGGTAAGTACCTTCCATGATATGTCTCATGTCGCATCAATCTTGAGTCGGTGCAATCTTGAGTAGGTTTCCTCCATGGTGCTCTGTAGTAGCGATACTGTGACAGGTATGAACTCTTTTCTGATTTCAGGGTCTTAGGTGTGAAAGGTTTATCTTGTGTAAAGTGCTGTGAATGTTTCTGGAGCAAGTCTCCGCTGTACGTCTTCTGAACAGGGTCCTGGAAAGTCTTGTAGCAACTCTGATCTCCTGAAGCTCCCAGTGAATACGCTGACTGTTTTCTGTGTGAAGTTGCCTCTAGGCTAGGGTATTTTATTTCTGATGCTGGGCGAATGTGATGAGAATGGTTCTGAGAACCGACTTTATACGATGGATAAACTATCTCCTTGGCATGGAAGGAGGAGCTGAACCTTGGGCTGGAGACTGTGGAACTCCTTGAGCAGAGGTAGGGGCTGTCATCATACTGCACAGATAATCTACTCTGAAAAGCAAACATGTTGTATTGAAACAATGAAGACTTTGCATTTATTAAAGCCTTTGAACGCTCGTGATCACCAAGTTTTCTAGTCAGGCAAAGCCATGGCTTCTGCATAAGATACGTTAGCATCATATGAAGCAATGGGAATCACATCAGTAACATTATTTCTTACCTGGGTCGAGGAGCAGGAGGCTCTGCTAAGAGAGTGGGCTGACTGAGGACGACCCCCTTTCCTCAGCCGCTCCTTTCTGATCTGGTCATTGTCTGTAAATAGGCAATGAAAAAAACTGTATACAGGAAATAGTCTATAAAAGGCAAAGACTGACTACAATTAATTGTGAGTTATGGGAGGGTCAAGAGAGCAATTGTGATAGCAACGACATACGAAGAGAGCATTACTTTTACCATTAAAGATGAGGATGAGTTGCACCCTGTCCTCAAACGTGATGAGTCGCTATATTGTATTATTGGTTATTGAGGCTACTGTCAGTGCAGCTATTGGACTCTGCCTGTGCTATGATTCATGTCTTCCTGAACTACTGAACGATGGTGCAAAGTGGTGATTTCAAAGAGAAAGGTCTTTGATTTGGATTACCACTGAGACACCAACACCAGACTGTTAGGGGTTACATTTAAACATCATTTAAACTAATTATTATGCTATTAAAATCATTGTGACTGCGTTAATATGAGAAATATATCAGAAAATGTGCCCAGAAATGTAAGGTACATCCTCATCTCAACAGTGAAATAGTTTTTTGAGTTGAATTAATCATTTAATATCTGATACTTGTGAACTTACATTTTACACTATGTATCAAGCTTTTGGGTACTGATGCATCAATGGCAGCTGTGGAACAGATGATCAATTATCAATCTAAATATTATGCAAGAGAGATACATGTTTTAACCACTTCAACATATAAGCACTTGTCAATGTAAGGATCACAATGTACTCCTGCCATGTAGCTCACCTTTAGCTGAGTAAACCTTTTTGTAATGAGACACCATGTGGTCTTTAACAATGGACTGTGTTAACTTGCTGGAGGAGCGAGGGCAGAAAGCTAAAAACACAAGACGGAGAACAACATACAGTAAACTGTAAAATTAAGCTTTTATCTTACAAATGGCCAATACTCAGTTGACTTATTTGTCATTTTATTAGCACATATTTATACTCACGGCTACTTTTTAAAGTCTGTCCTCTCACACCAGGGCTGCTGCACCCCACTCCAGATGAAGAATTCCCTAAAATGATCATAGAAGGATATGGACAGGTTGACTCCCATAGTCAACTAATAGGAACAACAAGTATGTGATGCAAACAATATATAAATCACTTTCAAAAGTGTATGCTTTTAATCAGCAAAAATAAATATATACAATTGGTCCATTTGACTTAGATCTGAGTCTATTCGTTTTTTTTGTTGTTGTTGGTTTTTACCGTTAATATAGCTAGCTAGTTCTCGTAAACTAGCTAGCTAGTACCTTTGTGAAAATAGTAACGTACGAACACGGCAAAATGTCGTCTTTATCTTAATCTACCAAAATAAAGTAAGCTAACAATTTAACCTTAAAACGTCGTGTTACAAGCTACAGTATGTTACTAACGTTACTTATGGATTTTAAGTTCAAGTCTTGAGAACAAGCAATCAATGTAAGTAAAAGGCTGACCATTCTCTACATAAACTTGAAGCCACATTAGTGATACACACTCAGGATGAGTTTATCTTTAGATAGCTGCCTAAGCACAATTTGCTTCCTGCTGCTGATTAACTAGCAGCTAACTTACAGCTAGCTAATGCTAATAGTATTTGCATACCTATTCTCGAGTCCATGGTAATGTAATACTTAGCGTATCCCATTTTCCTCAGAAATATTATGGTGTAGCGACGGCAGAGGTTGGATACATCCAACAACAACTACAAGGTACTTAACTGTAAACATTTTACCGCTGAAAGATAATCAACTAACGTAAAGGTAGCAGCCTAATATGAGCTTATAAGCAGATGAGCGGCGAAGCAAAGCTTCCCCGTCGCCATGCTGGTTGCTATGATTGCCTTCGTCATCACGCTCATGCGTAAGGAAAGTCACCCGGTCACCCCTCATACATACCACCCACATGCGTATGTATGTCTATGCGCTAATACATCTATGGTCTATGCATGCAAGCCCATACGCATAGACAGACCATGAGACAAATCCACACCTAGGAAAAGTGAACTGAAATAACAGCATGGCAAAAAATTTTGTCTCAGAATTCAATAAAATCCAACACATGAAAAACGATTTGTCAAGCTTTATTTTAATATTACAGCACATATGCCAAAGACAGCAGAAAAAAAAGTAAACTAAATGACTAACATCCCCCATAAGCATTTGTTTCAACACATGACATTTCTGGGTGTGGATGTGATATTTTTGGAGCCACTGTTTAAACATTCGACAAACAGATGGAGCAAGTGGAGCCAGTACGAAGCCCATAAACTGCAGGAAAAGCCAGCCTATATTATCCTCGCTGGTCATAAAACCAGTGGTGGAATGTAACAAGGTACATTTACTCAAGTAGTGATACCTGTATACTTTACTTGAGTATTTCCATTTTATGATACTTTATACTTTACTATACTTTATACTACTCTACTGCATCTCAGAGGCAAATATACGTTCTACCCCACTACATTTATTTGATAGCTTTAGTTATTGGTTACTTTGCAGATTTAGATTATTGATACAAAATATTAAACTCATGTTTACATAAATCAATAATTATAATCCAGTAATATAATATAGGCTATGATTCTGAAATGGGCCATTCTGCATAATGAGTAGCTTACTTCTACCTTTGGTGCTTTAAGTATATTTTGATGCTGATACTTTTGCATTTTTATTAAAGTTCAAATGCAGGACTTTTTCCTTGTAACAGAGTATTTCTACACTGTGGTATTACTACTTTTACTTTAAAAAGTCTACTGACTGGTAGACTATCTTTATTACTTGTGTGCTGCTTTTAAGGACAGTTTGAGGTTAACATTATCTGGCCAGCTGAATTCCAAAATCAGCAAAGTGGCCTCAAAAGATAAAGATTTTTTTTAACACATTAGAACACATAGCACATTAAGATAATTGTTTTAAAGACACATCTTTATTGCTTTCCTTTGAGACTCATTGAGATGTTTTGTATACCTTCCATGATATGTCTACTGTCCTTTCTCCTGTCCTGGTAACAGAGTATTTCTACACTGTAGTACTACTTTTACTTATATAAAAGTCTACTGACTGGTAGCCTATCTTAATACTGGTGTGCTGTTTTTAAGGACAGTTTGAGGTTAACATCATCTGGCCAGCTGAAAACCAAAATCAGCATAGTGGCCTCATTTATGTGGCAGTGTGAGAATCTGACCAATGTGGGAAAACAATTGGAGAGTGCAACCAATATAAATTCTGATTCAGTTGGGTGCATGCCGATAATGGGATAATTCTGTCAGCAGCATATTGTTAATTCTGCCATGTTCCTTGTATTGTTTAATAGACCTTTTAACCCCTCACGTCATTTACCAACAAAGGATTGTGAATTACTTAGTGTGAAACAGACTCCTTGAACAACGTAGTTGTTACTTACTTACTTACTTTTTTTTCAGTGTTTAACAGTTTGATTATATTGCAACATTAAAGGGCACACATACATGTAAAATAATCTTTTAATACCCCATGATGCATTCTCAAATTGAATGACATCACTACAACAACTTAATTCCTAACGTTTTCTCATACTGTTAAAGACATTATCCTTTTATACACAGGAGTAAAACAGGACTATATTTTCAATTATGAGCTGAGAAAATCTTTATTTGACACATAATTACAGTTTGAGCGGCTCCTAAACCTTTTCTGCTCCAAAACAATTGTCATGTCATTTTGCTGTCTACATGTTGCTACCCTGAATTTTGATCTTGTTTCTTTATCGTATATGAATCAGATTCAAAGAGCATGCTCACAGCTTGTCCTAGCAGAAAAAGAACAGGTGGAACTATTAATGATGGCTCCATTGCAGCAATTATTGCAATGCAATGCTGTAAATAATGTTATCAGTATGTATTTGAAAGTGTCTGTTATGAAAAAGGCCTATTCAAGTTTAGTTTTAAAAGTTCAGTTTTCTGCACAGGAACAGTTCTTGTCTTCCATTTTTTTTTGTAGGAAACGTGGAAGCAACCCTTCTCTCTGTTTTGGATTATGGAAAAAAATATTTATAGGCATGCCCCCATCTATAACCTTAAATTTCTAGATTTTGTTTACCATTCAGCTCTTAGATTTAAAACTGGGGACCCATATGGCACTCATCACTGTGTTTTATATCAGAAGGTAGGATGGCCCTCCCTCTCCGTCAGACGAGATCAGCACTTTCACATATGTATCTATAAGGGAGTGTTAGAAAAATTGCCCCCCCTACCTGTCTTCACTCCTGAGCCAAAGACACCATACTCAAAACACTCGTTCTCAGGATTGGTTTACACTTTCTGTCCCTGCAGTAAAAAGTAATCTTGGAAGGACAGCCTTTAGATATTTTGCCCCATTTCTCTAGAATAATTTACAGAGTAATCTAAAATTGACTGCACTAATACCAATGGGCTGATTTGCCGATACTGCTGTCTACTGGTCTTGATTTTTAAATCTTTCTTATTTTCATTTGATTGTATTTTTGTTTGATATTTCACTTTGTACTCAGGTCTCACTTGTAAATGAGATCTTGATCTCAATGTAATTTCCTGATTAAATAAAGTATATTTATTGTAATTTTACTCCACATTCTTTCCCTTGGATACATGTGTCCTCCATGGTTCTGTATACTGAGTGTCACATACAGTATGTTACATTACTGCTAACCCTTATTCAAAAAATTCCTAATCGTTATGGATTTCTTAAAGTGGTTTTACTCTCTAGGCAGTAATGGGTTTCATTGCTGGCCCAGAATCATCTGACATATCCCTTCTAAAAAACTTTTTATCATTTATTTTATTTAATCAATTTTAAGTTACTTGAGTTTTTTTTATTTTGCTTGTTTTTCTCCGTTTGAGTATGTTGTAGGAAAATGCTGTATTACAGTTACATAATAACTGACAAAAATAAAAGACGGTTCTTAGGCATGTTTCAGTCCAATGCAGGCATACTTTCACACAGTCAATGGGATGTGAGTACAAAATATTAAATACTGCTTGAATTAGTGGACAAAACATACAAAAATAATGTGGTCCTTTAAATAAAAACTTACAACACCTGTAGGACGTTTTGGCAACAAAATCAAAAGAAAAAGTGCAATGTTTTTGGTTACACGTAGGCCAAAGCCGACAGACTTCTTGTGAACTCTACCTGATATTTCCTGAAAACAAGTCAGCCTAAATTGCTCACTAAAATGGCGAGCCTCATCATCTTAGGCTACACAGTTAGGGGGTCTGACGGGATAGAAGAGGTAACTTGTCTTTTGCTATCGAATTTCATACATAATGCACTGTTTCCCATAGGCCACATGTGAATGATGTAATGGTTTAAGTCTGCTGCTGATTTGGCGTACATCTCTGACTTGCCGCCCTGCGCCATGTGCTCCGTCACCACCATTGCCAAACCATGAGAGGATAATCGTGTTTTGGGGGATAAAGAAAAGAGTGAGTATTCAAAAACGGATTACGCCTATAAAAAGGAATGAATATGGAGCTGATGCAAACCTGGAGGCACATCTCCTCCAGCTAGTTACAGTAGCCTAAAATGCAGGTGGAGTAGAGCGCTTTGGGAATGAAAGGGAGGAGAGCATCCTTGCCCGTTGTTCTTGATGCCGGCGTAACGCGTGTGCAAAGTTGCTGTTTTTTGGACACACTGGCTGTGTTTGTGGACCGGACCACTGATGTGTGTGTGTGTGTTTGAGTGTGAGACGTGATGTGGTTCATTGAAAGGTCTAAGTACCTATCTCTCTTGTCAGACAAACACCGCGCGTCCAAGCGAGGTGGAGAAAAAAGGAGGGGGGACAGCAGGGGCAGACAATGCGGTTTTGCGATGCGTTTATTCCTCCGTACAATTTACACCCAGATACACGAAAACACGATGTCCTAAAGATGTGGGAAAATTCCTCGTTATTTCTTTTTCTGTATTTTTTAATCGAATTGAACAAAATTCCCTTACGTTTCGATTGAGAACAAAAATAGAGATGAAATTTCCAATAGAAACCCCGAGGAAACAAGTTAACTGGGACCCCGAACAACAAGGTTGGTGTACTGCTTTCTTATGGTCTGATAACTTTAGATATGTTAATTAATATTTGGCTACTCCTAATCTCAACAACATCTCATAGCGATATAGCCTACCTGAGACGCAACACATTACACCAGGCTGCATTTTTCACAGGCTTGAACAATTTAGCACAATTTCTTATTAATTTCTTTTATTTTACTTTGTGTTTTCTCTAAGGCTATTTGTAGTCTATGTTTCTATCCTGCAAAAAGGACCCTTAACACGAGAAAAAGCGGTTGGGCGTATTTCTTTATTCTCCATCATCCGTGTGCTCTGTTGTGCAAGGAAACGCTGCTGGGAGCAGAGATTCAACTGCTTCAAGCAGGCAGGAATAACCAGCGTGAAACCGGAAAAAGATGTCAAAATAAAAGCATGTATAGATGTTGCCTAAAAAATAGTCTATCTATATCCTTGACGTTCCACTTCCGGAATTGCTCCGGTGCCGCAGGAAATTCCCCCGGATGTATGTCTTTTCCGTTTCCGTCCGCTTTCTTCTTGTTGGAATTTTAAATTCGGTGGATTTATGAGGGCTATTGTTGACTGCTCCTCCAATCTCTGCAGGGTAAACTGAGACAGCTAGCTAGACTATCTGTCCAATCTGAGCTTTCTCTCTCACGACTATTTTGCGGCGGCTCCGTCCAGCACTTAGCGCTGCCCATGGCGATCATGATTGGTTTAAAGAAATGCCAATAAACCAGAGCATGTTTTCCTCCCGTCCCCAAACAAACAAATCACTTACTGATTCTACCAAATAATTAATCTCATGAGATTAATTATTTGGTAGAATCAGTAAGTGATTTGTTCATTTTTAATAGGGGGATAGACCTAGTTCGTTTCGTATAGATGATTACTCCTCATCTGTGCCCCCTAATGTGAATAAAATTTTACATATGGTTACTTAAATATGGGGATTTATGGGTTAGGGTTAGGGGATTATTTTGCTTGGTCTTACATTGGTAGTGGGCCTGGACCTTGGACTACTTGTAACGTCCTCAGTAAAGGTTTTATTTCGTTTTTGTCAGAAGTCCTTAAGTTCCTTAACAATTCAGGCTGACTTGACGCTTGATTGTGAGTCTCAGCTGGTGAGTTTAACGCCTAAAACCTGTCTAGTACCATAGGGAATAATAGGGCCAAGAGCCGACCTGAGCCAGCCCAAAATGTGCCCTCATGTTTACTATCACTACTAGTTTTGTATTTTGTTCATCAGTTCATGCAGCTGACATGCTGAAATGTTGACGAACTGAATGTATTCAGTGTCCCAAAACAACTGTGCCCACAATGTGGTAAATGGTTGATGCAACATTTCATTGCCATCATCAAAATCCTCATCAGCATCCATGTATTTTTTCCATTCTTTTATGGACCTGAGTCTCCAGTGAACATTTCCTCTGTTTTGGCTCTGCTCTGGAAACAGATAGTGAGGACTGAGAGAGAGAGAGAGAGAGAGAGAGAGAGAGTGTATCAGATACTATCAGATAAAAACCTGCTTTCCACTCAGGCATTATCTAATTTGCAAAAATCAATATGAAGCAATTTAAGTGGTTTGAAAGGTTTTTAGATGAATGCCACACAGCCTCAAGTTTGGGTTTTGGCTTTATGGTTTTAAAACTTAGATATAGACATATATTTGTTTACATATGATTTTATATTATATGTAGTATTTTTTTTATCACTAAACTAATAAAGTTAATGAGATCCAGTTTTCTTTCAAAGAGCTGATTTATTTAATTTCACTCACTCATAAGATGAGATCAAAAGCAATTAATGTCTCAGTAAGACTAGTTATGGATTTGGTCCAATTTGCAATTCATTTGCCAGTGTTCAACTGCATCCATCATCATGACTGCACCAAATACAGCAGAACATATTAATGTAGAGTTACATTCTTTCTGCTGCTTTACCTCTCAGTCCTAATTTTCTAATTCATCTCATGTTCTAAAAATAGCCAGCCACCGCCCTTAAAGTACTATGAATTGAAAGTGGCAGTGTTGCACCTTCCTAAGCTTTTGACATCACTTTGCGGTTATTGATTCACTCATGATACAGGCTCCTGGATTAGAGAATAAATCACTTCCTGGATGCCCTTGACTCATCATGGGATGTGTGCCTGAGTGCATACATTGTACTTAGCATATCCCATAAGTGATCCTATCCCATGAAAGAGTGCCTCTCTCAACAAATCCATCTCGTATTCCAACCTACGAGAGTTGCATCATTGTAGACAACAGGCGCCACCATGGCTCTTTGGGACGCCATGCTCTCCAATCTGAGAGAGATGGGGGCGTCAGGGGTGAAGGCCTGAGCTCTAAATAGCTTATCCAATGCTTTATACACATTATAGAAATCTAAATTTGGCTACCTCCAGGTGCTGCTTGCCACTTGGTTGACCTGCTCCAGCACCCATGCATTTAATTTAAACCCATCCAGAAGCCAATGACTCAAAGTGGCACTTATCCCTCCCTCTCTTACAGTCTATTAGAAAAATTGAATCCTGCTTCTCAGCAAAGAGGGTAATTCCATTTTCACCTCCGCCTATACTGTAGGGGTTTACTTGCAAAGGGTGTGTGTTTTATTATTTGTTTGTAAATGTTTGTTCTTATTTTTCCTTATCATTTATGTACATGAATGTAATATCCATACAATCATTTGATTGTTGCCCCTAATTCACGTTCCTACAGGTGTTCCATTCATTACAACTTGATGATAAGGTTTTCCGCATTAGTGATTGAGGCGGAGGCAGCTGTGGACTTCTGAGGCTCTATTTCACAGGATCGATGGCTTAACAAGTTCTCAGAATGTTATGATGTTGTCATGACCGCTTTGATGCAGCTGTAGACTGGAAACAGGCCTTTTTTGCTGAAAGCTTTGAGTGTTGGCTTTGTAAAGATAAAGAGCCCTTAATTAGCTCAGAGTAATAGAAGGAAATCACTTTGTAATGCTTCATGCAGAAGGCTATATAGATTTCCAATGGCTGTAATGAGCTTGTGTCCACATAAAGTAGAGTTCAGTGTGCAAAACAGACGCATGTCTTTCTTGTCCAGGTGCTGAGTCCAAACCTGTGCAGTGATTTCTGATTTCTCAACGCTCAATCTTTCTTTACATTTTTTTTCATAATTGTAACAGATTCAGGGCCTTTAGCCAAGAACAGTCTGTTCATTTTCATTTCCCTAAAACAATCATCAGAATTACTTTCAGAAGATACAGAATTGTTTCTGTCTTGGTATGCTCCAACACAACGCTAAACAAAACATGAATTAATCTAGCCTTCTCTTCCCTCTCACTCTTTCCTAGTGGCGGTCCAGACCAACTTGGTCCCTCCCAAAAAGGTCCAGCCTGGCATGGCTAAGTCGAGTCTAGTCCAGGCCAGTGTGGCCACCATGCAGAACCCCATGGGCTGTGACCCTAGGACCAATGGTCACTGTCCACTGCCACGTCTGTCCATCTCCTCCCGCTCTGCCAGCGTGGTGGCCAGCATGGATGCCAGCTATGACGGCACGGTCGCAGCGCTCCACTCAGTGATGAAGTGGAAGACGGTGGTGGCGGTGTTCATTGTGGTCGTTCTCTACCTGGTTTGTGGAGGTCTGGCATTCAGGGCACTGGAGCAGCCGTTTGAGAGCAACCAGAAAACCAGTATCACGCTGGAGAAAGCTTCGTTCCTGGAGAGACACCCCTGTGTGACTTCAGAGGAGCTGGAGGCGCTCATCAAGGTGAGGTATTGAAACTGGAGATGAGCTTTTGGAGTTTTACATTAAGTGAGACATGGTATTCATCATTTGTTGAATCTTTTCCTCACCGAACAGATTAGCTTGTAAGAGGATAAGAAGGTAAGCTATTTAATAAAAATTATCTGCTTAATAATTCTGAGTGTCATTCAATTTGATTGATAAGAGGAAGAAAGTCAGAGGACTGTCCTTTATAGCAGCAGTTTTATAGATGGTTATTTCCATCAGGGGTAATTAGAGGATCTTGGGTTATTTAATTAATCTTGAAAAGCTTGGATGCTACTTCCTGTGATCCAGATTGCCCTTTAGCAAATCAAGCCTTCAATTTCGCTGTCCATGGACTGCTGCAGAATTTGACAGAATAGCTCACGTCCACATACAACTTTTAATTTCTTTTTATGGCAAACTAGCCTTAATTTAAAACTGCGTTAATCAATATTTTCATAATAACAATGTGTGAAAATAATTCATTGAGTCCAAATGAATGATAACATTGCTGCTATACTGCTATACTGACAAGAAGCGGTCATTGTATGGATATTTATATGACACCTGTTCCTGTTCCATTCATTAATGAAGATGACATGTAGTTAAAAGCTCAGAAAAAGCTTGTAAGTGGACGTTTGAGTTGAGACCAATGTCCCAAGGTGAAGAATGGACTTCCATGTTCAATCTTTTGCTGGTTACTATATTATATTATTAGAGATTGTGAAAATAATCACTAGGAGCAGTTAAGTCCACTACTCAGCCACTCTACACTCCACAGAGGAGTGGCTGTACCTTTTGCTTTAATTTTTCCAGTCTAGTATCTGTTGCAAATTTTTGAAATGATTGTCAGCCCCCAGTACAAGGGATTGTTGTTATTGTACTTCTCTATTTAGGTGCACTTAGCCCCTAAGTATGTATATGCAAGTAGTTGGTTTGGATTCGTCCACTTATTAAATAAAAGTTGGGATTTACGAGGTTTTAAAGATTACATTGAATTTAGCCCCAACATTTTACACATTACACATATAACATTATATATATATACTGACTAAAGCACCATCATAAAGATACGCCCTCTATTCGCTTCCTTCTGGTTGATGACAGTAAATGAGTAAATGTCATGAGCACACTTAGAGGCAGGTCCATCCTTCAGCAGGAAGCACATTAATATCTTCAGGGTAAACACAGAGATGCCCATGATGCTCAGCTCATCTGTTGGCAAACACACTGTAGCTATACAGTACATGCTAGCATGCGCAGTTCAAGGTTACATAATAGTACATAAAAGTAAACTTAGAGAAACAACCACCTAGATGTTTAAAATTAGGTCAGTCAGAGTGACCTTTATGATGTTTCACAGCTGCAATTGAGAATTGTAATTGCAGGTATTGCACTCTAATCATTTTGTTGTGTCTTCAATTCATGTGCAAACAAATATACTAGTTAGCCTGACATCGCGAGACCAAATCCCTAATGCAAGTTAGTTTGGAGCATCTCAGTTCATTTTTGATTCCCAGTCGGCGTTATCAACGATTACGACACAATTGGGTAGACCTACAACCAATCAGAGCAACAAAACATGTGACGTAGCGCTGAGCGATGGACAAATGTAAACAGACTACAGCGTGCAGAGGTGAGCTGTGGTTGTGTAGCATCAATATGTCTGTGAACGAGTGTTGCCGTTTTTGCCATTAGAATTTGAAAATAGTACTTTAACAGAAAGTTCCACATCAGTTGCAGACATCTTGGTTGTTTTGGAAAAATGTCCAAGCTAGGTTCATGCTCACTGTAGTGCCCCTGGCACGAGAGTGCACAAGCCAAAAATGATATCATCACATACTTTGTGTAAAGCCAAAGGCTTCGCAAATGGTCAGTCATCGTATCAAACTGATCATGCCATATGAGATACATTGTTGTGATTGGCCCAGCCAGCAATCTGTCTGAATGGGTGGATCAGACATCAGCAGACGCATCTGCCAGAGCAAATAAAAAACTCAGATTCATCTGGTTCCGAGGGCTAAGTAGTAAACAGCCTACATTTTTATTACAATAGAATAGTGGTATGTTTTGAGACATGTATCTGAATGCCTTGTACCTTTAATAATAATTGTATTGGTACAGTATGAAATCCCAGTGAGGCTTTAACAACACCCACATGTTTTAAATAAGGAAACTAGCTCACGGCCACAAGAGCAGTGCTGTCTTGTAAGAAATGTTCCAAGACAAATGGTATATGATATATAATATATCTTTTAACAAGGACTTTAGTAACATGTTTGGAGTTTGTAAGATGTAAGGAGCTGAGTGACCCTCTGATAGTTAACACTCACACTACACACTACATTAAAGTCTGTCTGATCATAGAATGAAATGTGGCATCTATAAGAATTATTCATTTTGTGGCAGATCACTCACATGTGAACCTGGATAAAACAGCTGGTTGTTAAAAATATGACTGCCACCCCTTAAACTGTGACGCAGTAAATTGATTCAAGCTGACCTGAAGCATGCTGTTTCGGCAATGTTCCACATGTTGCCAGCATGGCATGTAATGCTTTTATTCTCAACCAATATCTGTGTGAACTGGACCAAATAAAAAGAAGATTGAAAAAAAAAATTCCCATCACATCCTGACTTAACAGTGCGTGTCTTCCTATGGTGTCACCACTCACACCCAGAATTATAGTTTGAGGTTTAAGGTCAATACATCAAGCTGACGTGCAACTGGAAGCGGACTTCGACAATAATGTGATATGTGTCGGCGTGCAGTTTGCCGAGTGGAAGGTTTGATGTGTGAGGGAGTGCCATGATAGAAAAATGCAGGACTGAGAACACACACTCAAACACTCCTTTGCAGAGAATGTTCTTAAAAAAAAGGGATATTTTCTTTAGAGAGAACTGTTTGTGACACAAACACAAGGACCAAATGGCAAATGCCCTTTGACCAACAGGAGTACCTTATTAGCAGTATTCTGCAGAACACGTACAGAAATACAGTATATCTTGCAGAAGAGAAGAGATTAAAAAAAACCTTTTTGAATACTGTATATGCTTTCCATGTTTTTCTTAAGTAGTCTGAGAAAAAATACAAGATTCACATTGGCACCACATTGGACCCCTCTGATTCTCATAAGCTTGAAATAACCCCAAAGAGACAACCCTCCACATGGCATTTGGTGTGCTCCACTTTCCGCTAGAATGGCTCCATTTGATGGTAGCTTCTTCAACACTGCTCCAGTGAATATTGGACTGCCTAACTGTCTCTCTCTCTTCCTTCTTCACACCCACATATTTTCTGTTATTCTTTCTCAGCGAAGCATCCTTTCTTCTTCTTCCCTTGCAGCGCACAACCTTTAAGCCACAAAAGTGCAGTCATAATTTCAATGACAAAAATGAAAAAAATCAATGACAGTATTTCCTAAGGATACCATGGAAATAAAAAACCTTTAGCATGGTGTGCCTGTAGTCTGGAGGGAATCAATTATTTATTACACAGGCCAGCAGTCACCAACCTCCTGCTGCATGAAGCAGCAGCAGTAGTAATGGCAGCTGAATCATAAAGACTGTCTCCTGGACAAATGCTCAGATTCAGACACATGACATAATGTATGATAGCATGTCTCACCAGTTATTTGCCACCATGAACTTTCCCAGAACTCATTTACAATATTAGCTACATCTGACAAATTTTATGTATGAAAAGAATAGTTTGACATTTTTGTTTGAGATATTTGCTTTTCTTCAGAGTCAGATGAGAAGGTCAATACCATGTCTCATGTCTATAGGGTATACAATGCTACCACCAACAGCCAGTTAGCTTAACTTAGCATAAAGACTGGAAACATGGGAAATAGCTAGCCTAGCTCTGTCCAAACGTCAATGAATCTTCAATTGTCAATTATAAAACTCCCAAATTAACATAAGCCTATGTATATCTTAATTGTTTAATTCATACAAAAACCATTGTGTAAAATGACAAGGTATGGTTTATGTGCCAGGCTATTTTTAGGTGGGAGCAGTGACTTAACCCCCTGGTACCACAACTTGTTTTTATTTTGTGTATTTTTGTGTGCAGATGAGAATTTAATTCACAGTTTAATTAGCTTTATGTACCAGCTTGAGAGTGGTATCAGTCTTCTCAACTGTCTGCAAGAATGTGAACATGTCAAACCTTTTCTTTAAATCAGAAGAAATAATATTGATCGATCACTCAGCTATGATGGTACTTCAACTCAAAAAGTTGAAAAAGTAATGAATATCATGCCATGTAAAAAACTCAAACTGACAAATAACACATTTTATTTCTTTGCTGTCTCAAGAAAAGGCCTTAGGGACATGCTTCTTCACACTCCATCAAAGAGGCTGTCTGGTCCTCTAACAGGTTCTGTTATCGGTCTGTTCGTGTTGTGTCAAGCCTGTCACTCAGACAAAGATCCTCTGTGGCGACACAGCTGTGGTGACTCACTGTGGTCGAACTGTTTGGCGGAGAAGTTGACAGAAAAATGGCGACCTTGGGAGGCATGTGTGTGTATTTTCACAGCGTGTGTGTGCGAGAGACGACAGAAGGGGATGCACTTGCAAAGCTTTGCTCCACAGCATGTGTGTGTCCATGCATGTCTTTTGACCTTCTCATGTCTGCCTTAGTATTCGTGCTGTCTACCTTCCCAGTGTGCGCCCACAAAGGCAGCAGACCTAATTGGCTTTTTCAGTGCCGTCGGGATGACTCACTTTGGCACACTGTGAAGCCATGCTGTTATTGACACCAGTCAAGCCTCATTTATTGATGAGTCACTTATCTACAAATACACTTTCATAAACACTGAGCTATACTTGCAGTGAATCTACAACAGGACACGCAACCAACAGTCACAATGTGATTTTTGAAATTTTCAGTTGATGATATGGCTTTATGGTGGTTTATGGCGACTATCACAGTTAGATGCTTTATTATTTTATATCTAATATGCCACAGTAATGAGGAAATTGGCTCCTCAGGGTCATCACAATGTGCATAAAAAAACAAGATGTGTACATGACATCAAATGTCTCAACACAAGATGCTGTGTTTACAGTGGAATGTAACTTAGTGCATTTACTCAATTAAGAACAAATTCAAATTAGCCCGCTTGATTTCCATTTTATGCTAATTTACACTCCTTCACTACACAGGGAAATATTGAACTTTTTTCACAATTTTTTGGCCATTTTAGGCCTTTATTTTGACAGGACAGCTGAAGACATGAAAGGGAAGAGAGAGGGGAGAGACATGCAGCAAAGGGCCACAGGTCAGAGTCGAACCCTGGCCCGCTGCGTCGAGGAGTAAACCTCTCTCTTCGCTCTCTCTCTCTCTCTCTCTCTCTCTCTCTCTCTCTCTCTATATATATATATATATATATATATATATATATATATATATTGGCGCCTGCTCTACCAACTGATGTAGCTGGTGTACCTAATGAATTGGCCAATGGAGTGTAATATGTCTGTGTATCAAAGTCTGATTTTGTTTTTTTTCCACTCACTTCACAAACAGTTCTGATAAATCACTATTATCTGTGATGGACCAGAGTCTTCCTGTTTGGCAGTCATGTGTGCAGCTTAAATGCTTCAAGGTGTTAGATATAGTAAGCTATAGATATTTGTGAAGCTGAGAGTGCTGCAGAGGAGAGTGCTTGGCACCGCTTCACAGAGAGTGAGGCACCATGTTGGCTGGATCACTGCCATCACCTGCTGTGTGCCCCCACAAATCTTATATAGTGGTGGCCAGATGGAGCCACTGGAAATCTTGGGGTGACAAACCAAAACCAAAAGCCATAACTGAATTTCAGGAATTTTATTATGCTGTTGTAGTAAGCTAGTTGAAAACTATGTCAATATGAGATTTAAGGAATCACATACTGATATACTTTGGTTTCTTATTTTACAGTTATTGTTTTACCTGACATACATGGACTAATACCCGTACAGTTACCATTTTGAGTTTCACAAGAATCCTGTTTTAATGCGTTACGTATCATATACACAAGTTTGGCGATTCATTGTTCTTCAGGCTAGTTATTTCCTTAACCACCCTGTTGTCCTCGGGTCAAATGTGACCCATTTCCAAAGTTTCTATATCAGAAATCTGGGTTTCTTTCAACCAAATTTCCCAAAAATAACTGAATGAAGTTGGCAAGAAGCCTAGATGTAACACAGAATTGGGTAATAATTTATACTTTATGCTTTACAAACAGACAAACCAACTTTAATTTGCACAATGTCATAAAAAGTGGAGCACTTAAACCTAACACAGGAGATTGCAGGCAGCAGTAAGTTGAAAAAAATAACTCAATAGTTCATGCAGCCAAGGCTAAACTGATCACAAGAGCAGAAAGCCAAGGCTCAATCAAAGGCTAAATTGAAAACCAGAGGACTTAAATACAAACTACTCTGACGAGGGGATGACGTGCAGGTGGAGAGATGAGGCGAGAAGCTCAGGTGAGAGGAATGAGGTAATTAGGCAGGAAAACAGGCAGGGAGCTGATTGGCTGGAAACAACTCTGGGAGCATGAGGGCTAACGAGGCTGATTGAGAGCAGGTGTGTAGATGGGCAAAGGAGGGAAACGCAGGACAGAAACACAGGAGGAAAAACACAGCAAACAGAAAACCCAGCACTCAGTCCAGTCTTCATAAGAAGTCTGAGGGCATCTGGACACAGATATGCTTATGCAACTCGCAAGGGGGTCCCAGTGATTGTATAAGGTTGGCTGCCCACCCCACCTGGCCACCTCCTGGAGGTGCTACTGGTGGGGTAGAAAGACACACTGAGAAGATGAAGATCTGCAGTGAATTCACTTGCTTTCAGTGTAGAATATGAAAACATTAGCGAAGAGCCTATTATAAACATTTGGTGGCGACTGTGTGTCTGCGAGAATGTCTGTGTGCAGATTCTTCTGTGCAATCAAAATGGAGGAGAACCCGTGTTGTCCTAATTAACACTCTGCAACACAAATCAGCATCTGCGTGCCTCAAAACTGCCTGTGGAGAAGGACGATTTTCCACATTTCTAATGCAGTGTGAACTTGGCGTGAAAAGGGCGAAAGACAAAAATAGACCTACTCATAAAGTATTCAGATCTATGAGGCTTTTTTTAGATGTCCCTTGACTCCAGAATTAGGCTTTTTGGGGTTTATTATATAATTACCACTTTGATATTGTCTTGGATAAGTAGCTGTGTCTGCTAAAACCCATGAAATAGCATTACTGTAATTGGCTAATTGTAGATACCTTAATCTGTCTCATAAGGGGAGCTGCACTGATGGAGCTGATTTAATCACATGCAAGATTATTTAAAGGCATGTGCAGTGATGTGTGTGAAAGTGGTCCTCCGCTCTGTCTGGTTTGAAATGTATGTCACGAGAGTTGATATATATTTTATTAGATGGACGTGCATCTCACTAACAGCTTGCATGGATACATTGGGGGTTGCTGTAAATGAAGAAGCTGTATTTTATATCTACCCAGGAATGTTGGTAAATACAGCTATTTCTTACCAAAGGCATTTCCCACAATGACTTTCATGTCAGCAGAAGTGATGTTTATTTGGAGCCAAGAGGCAACATTCAAACTATTATTTTCCATGGAGATAAGAAAATAAATGCTTTCTAATAAACTGCCAATAAACAGGGAATTCATAAAGAACGCAAGATAGTAGATTAACTTTTCATGGCTACATAATGGAACCCAGAAGGAAATCAATGAGTATAATGATGCTTTTCCTAAGCCAAGCTGGGGATAAAGAAAAGCTGAGGGACTAAAGAAAAAGGCTGACACAGAAGAAAAGAGAGATAAAGTCTGTGTAGATTTATTTAGCATAAAATGTAAAAGTGTAAAGCATGCCGAGTGGGTAAGAATGCAGAGTGGAGAAACAGCTCCAGGTGAAGAGCCAGACTCTGAATAATGTGAACAGATCTCGTGCTAGATGTTTGTGCATATACTGTAACAACTGTAAGTCCACAGGCAGAGTGTTTTCATATATTGACATTATAACAGTTGATTTTTTCATGCGCATAATACAATTGTGACAGTGTGTTGCATAATACTAAAATTACCTGCATAGACTTTTTATCAGATGGAGGGTATTTTTTTATATAAAAAAAGACCATGCTTGAGGACAGTGCTTGCGAATTGTTGGATTCTTTTTCCTGTTTAAGACTTAAATAAAGCAAGGAAAACCACTTTATAGTTCAACTGGTCACAACCAGCAGACATATGTATCTACGAACTGTATGCAAAATGTTAAAATTATGAAATAATCAGAGGTATGTTTAATGCAAGGTATGTTTAATGCAGTGCTTATTGTGTCTGCTTAGTGTGTTTTTAATTAAATGCATTTTGTAACACAATAACATGATCATATTATCATGATGTGATTCCACTGCAAATAAAATAATATTGAACACATTCAATTAATTGTAACTGCATCCACTTAGCTCTTCTTGTTATCATAGCTTTTATGGATCTAGGATTAATTCCTCTCCCCTGGTCACAAAATCATTCATATTCACATCATTCTCTTTCCAGCATTCCATAGATGCTGTAAGTGCGGGAGTGAGTCCTATTGGAGACACATACAATTCCAGTTACTGGGACCTGGGTAGTGCCTTCTTCTTTGCTGGAACTGTCATCACAACCATAGGTAAGGTTTTAACCAATTCACTCTTTAATAATAATAATAATAATAATTTTATTTGATTTAACACCTTTTACAGACAGAGTCACAAAGTGCTTCACACAAAAGACATTTGTTAAAATACAGTAGGATCCAAAACCAAAAATAAACAAGCAAAAACAAATACAATACCAATGAAGGTAAAAGACTAAAAACCCCAAATTACAAACATGAGACAAAAGTGAGTTGAAACTAGTGTCTCTTCAGCTGCTTTCTAAAAGCGTCAACTGAGACTGCAGAACGTAAGGTAATAGGAAGGGCGTTCCACAGAGTCGGAGCTACCACTTCAAAGGAACGGTCACCTCTAGTTTTCAAACGAGTGCGTGGGACCACCAGTAATCCCTGGTTAGAAGACCTGAGGGACCTGTTAGTAGTGTACGGATGGAGCAGGTCAGAGATATAAACAGGCGCCTGACCATGCAATGCTTTATATGTAAGAACAAGAACTTTAAATTTGATCCTGAACTTGATCGGAAGCCAATGTAACAAGGATAAAACAGGAATGATGTGCAACATCCTGCTTGACCTGGTCAACAGCCTTGCAGCATAGTTCTGGACCAGTTGTAGACGGGCCTGGGAAGATTTGCTGAGACAGGTGAAAACGGAGTTGCAGTAATCAAGCCGGGATGATATAAAACCATGAATGATCATCTCAAGTTCATATTGCGAAACCACGGCTCTAAGTTTAGCAGTGTTTCTCAGTTGAAAGAAACGTGCAGGTTAGTGATTTGATATGTTGGTCAAGAAACATATTATGATCAAATATAACACCAAGATTAATATAATAATCTTATAATAATGCTCTAATACCAGTTAAATCCGCTATTGTTATGAAACACTTTTTACCTAATTAAATAAAAAGTTACCCAGAGTATGGTCAGAAACTACGGAAGGCCAAAGTGTTAAATATTAAATAAATAAAGAAGACATTATGATTAAAAACAAACCAACTGGCATTTGCTAATATACTGCTAAACATTGGCTTTCAGTGGATTCATTTATCTCTCTGTCTATATATATTAATTTTGAAATATCAGCAGTTAGAATAGAACTAATACCTCCAGCTTCAATTTACATAAATTACAATTACATAATTACTCTGCTCAAGTTGGTTTAATCCAGACTCTGGTTTAAATAAAATTGTATTTAAAATATTCATGATAAAACTGTCCTTGATGTGTCTCATTGTCTTCTTCGGTGTATCTTTGTCACTGTAGGGCCATAATGCAATTTTCTCTGAGAAGAACCTAATTATTGTCTCTCTAGAAGCTTATTTACCACGGACCCCTGCAGCAAGTATTACATATGGGCTTCAATTGATTATGTTGCATAAGAAAATCTTGATTGTATTATTCTGCTTCCCATCTTACTCTTAACACTCCACCTCCTCCGCCTCCCCCTGACAACGTCTTCTCGGCCATGTATGATCACCATTTATTTTCCTTCTTTCCTCTTCCTCCTGTTTTCATTGTTTGTGACAGGTTATGGAAACATAGCTCCAAGCACGGAGGGCGGGAAAATCTTTTGCATTCTTTATGCCATATTTGGCATACCTCTCTTTGGCTTCTTGTTGGCGGGGATTGGAGACCAGCTGGGGACCATCTTTGTGAAAAGCATCTTGAGAGTTGAGAAGATATTCAGGGTGAGTTGCAAGTTTGTTAGTTTTAGTTATTTTTATTTCATATTTGTTCCTTTGGGCCTTTGTTGATCATCATTAGATCTTTTTAAATTGGTGTATTGTTCTCATAGCATCTCTCCTGTTTGGTTTTCTCAGCAAAAACACAAACAGATCAGCCAGACTAAGATCAGAGTGATGTCCACCATCCTGTTCATCCTGGCTGGCTGCATTGTTTTCGTCACCATCCCTGCTCTCATCTTTAAACGCATCGAGGACTGGACCACACTAGAAGCTATCTACTTTGTTGTGATCACACTCACTACAGTGGGAATAGGAGACTATGTGGCAGGTAGATCTATGCGGCGGATGGTTGTTTCTGTCATGATGTAGATTACAGTCTTGTCAAACTATCATGACTTATTTTTGGTACCCCCCCCCTCCAGGTGGTAACCGTAACATTGACTATGTGAAGTGGTATAAGCCTTTGGTGTGGTTCTGGATCTTGGTTGGTTTGGCGTACTTTGCGGCTGTCCTCAGCATGATCGGAGACTGGCTCAGAGTACTGTCTAAAAAGACCAAAGAGGAGGTGAGGTTCATTCCAATTGTGATACAACAACTAGTTTGGCATTGTTTCTTAATTAGAAGAAACATGTACGGGTCAATGATTTGATATGTTGATGAAACTACATAGCATAATCAAATGTAACAGCAAGATTTCTGAGATTAGACTATACAGCTGAAGAAAGAGACCCAGAACACCACTTTGGAAGCTGTGTTATCTGAAGAAACGATAAGGACCTCAGTCTTATCTGTATTGACCTGTAAAAGTTGTTTGTGCAATTGTGCAAAATGCCAATTTGTCAGTATCATCAGGTTTAAAAGAAACATACAACATTGAAATGAGATACCTTTTAAATTGGTTAATAATAAGACCGAGGGGAAGCATATACAATGCAAACAATATAGGACCCAACACAGAACCCTGAGGCACACCGCAGGGAAGGGCAGAAGTTTCAGACATGTAGGACCATGTGAGACAGAAAAACTTTTATCTGAGAGATGGGAGGAGAACCAGTCCAGATACCCAAAAAATAACCAAAACTTTTCCATCTTTGTCAGAAGAGTTTGTTATCATTCAAGACCCCATCACTCACACTGACTGAGAAATTTGTTTTCAGGGCCTTTAGAAAGAATAATGTACCACAATGATAATGTCTTGCTGCTGCAGATTATACCCCATGTGTTTTCCAAATATTTTCTGGATCCTTTCCTTACTGCACTGTCGTCACAGGTTGGGGAGATTAAAGCTCATGCAGCTGAATGGAAGGCAAATGTTCGAGCAGAGTTCCGTGAAACGCGGCGCCGCCTGAGTGTTGAGATCCATGACAAGCTCCAGCGGGCCGCCACCATCCGCAGCATGGAGCGCCGTCAACTTGGCCTGGAGCAGCGAGCTCACTCCCTGGACATGCTGTCTCCAGAGAAGCGAGCCTTGTTCGCCAGCCTGGATGCCGGTCGCTTCAAGACTTCCTCTCAGGAGAGCATCGACACCAAGCTCAACAATCTGAGGCTGAAGGGGGCCTGTGGGCCGTACGACCATCAGGAGAGTGAGCAAACGCAACAGACGGCGTCTTCCTCGGAGGAGAATCTCTTCAACCTGCGCTTTGGATCCCTCACCAAGCTGGCCAGACGTAACAAGAACCGCGAGCTGCGGAGGAATATTGATGAAGTTGAGCGACGGGCAAGTGTAGGCATAAGCAATGGCAGTGCCATGCTGGGTGAGGAGAAGACGGAAGTAGAAGAAGACGGGGAGCTAGATGAGGAAAACGAAGAAAGAAAAGAAGGAAACACCAGTCTGACAAACCTGGCACAGTGCGCAATTGAGCGCAGCAGGTTGAATGGGTTCACACCAGGGGATGCCAAAGACAGAGGGAACGACTAGGCATTGAATGGAAGAGTGCTTCAGAGACAGAGAGAGAAACAGAGTGAAAGATACAGAGACAGAGACAGAGAACAAGAGTGCATGATCCTTTGAGATGTCAATAAATGTGCCTTTCTGTTTCCTATGCTTATATTTGAACTGCTCCCAGGAAATGTAGTCATCGTGCCATAGCCATGGGAGGAAAATATGTTGCCAAAAAATTGAAAAGACAGAAGAGGCTGTACTTAAAATACCTCATATCGGATGTTACTGTAGAATGGGCTTCTTAAGAACTTTTATTTCCATAGGAGCTATGTTTCCAGCTTTGTTGTCTTTCAGCCTTGACGACTCTTAAGAGACACTTGGGCAACAGCGGTCTGTTAATGTTGAATCGTATTTTTTAATAATGTGGGCAGGACATCCAGAAAGCTAGATTCATGGTATCCATCTTCAGAAACATTATCGATTTCAACTTTGTCATCATACTGTGGAGGCTATTTTTAGCTCAGCTACTAAAGGACTACAACGTTAAATGAATGGAGGTTGGGAGGTTGTATTTACGCTGGATCAATAGACAATATTAGCTGATCTGCCTAGCTGACATGTACAATTATTCCTACATGGTATGTGACTTTGAAAATGCAACAGTAAAACTACTACATACTAAAAGCTCATATCTATTCACCTTGATTGTGCATGGATATTAAAACACAATCATTGCAGTTGATGGACTAACTTTAAAGCTTGAAATGACAGCTATAATAATGTTTCTTTTTGTTTTAGTTAGATGAAATGTAGTGCTTTCTTTCATATTTTGTGAAAAAAACGTATTTCAGTAATGATTGCCACCATTGTGGATCAACACTGAGCTGGAATTCAACTGACAGACACATTTAATCACCTTTGGCCATGGGATTGTCAGCCATGTTGAAAACTTTTTTGTATATGACATTCACTTTTATCACAAATGTCTTCAGACTTCAGTCTTCTTTCTTAAATTACTTTTTAATGAATGAATGTGATGCTGTTGATTTTGTATTCATCAAGCATGTTAGAATCTGTGTTTACTCCTTTTTATATCAGTCAAGCACTTGAGTTGAATTTTCCATTGAACTGTAAAATATGAACCTTATATATCATGTTTCTTTTTTTGTATTTCTTTTCTGAAACGGTCAAACATTGTGGCTTCAATCATCTTCACACTGAAATGTGTTTTCCTGTAGTTCCTAGAGGTGTACTCACTAAAATGTTTGACACATGAGCTTTAACTTTATTCACATTTTACAAACAGGCACTGACACTACTACCCAACGCCTTCTTTACATTTTACAGAATTATTAAATGTATCACTAGCGTGCATTGCATACATTTCTAAAGGCGAAATACACACACACACACACACACACACTGGTTGTACTTGTAACCTGTTTATCTGATATCATTAACATTTTCATGACCATGACCTGTGACAAGTTTGTTGTAAACAGTTTATTTTATGAACAGATCACATTAAATGTAGTGAGTGCCTTTTTCCAGATAATAAACATGAGAATAAATTTGAAAGCTGATAACTGTTATAACAGTATAAACATATGGGACAGCATGCACAATACCAGGACCCTGGAAACTGGAACAGCTAAATTGGATTTGGCCATTATTCATTTGATTAATCACGCATGTGCTTTTGTGACATGTCAAAATGTCTCTCCTGAAAAAGGCTTATTGTTGGTTAAACATATACATACATGTCTAATCATTAAAGCTAGCCCCAGATGCTCTTGGCTACACAATACAGGGAAAGAATCTTGTAATTTTGCCTAGCTACGCACCTAGAACAACAAATGTATTTTGCTGGCTTGGTGGAACAAATGACACTGGCATGAATGTTGCCAGCATGCAACCTGCTCTTATTGGGTACGGGTTACAGACTGTTTACTTTTACTGGTGTTTTGGCCATCATCCTCACAAAATATTTTGGCACACAGTTTTGAGATGAATGTGTATTTAGAAGATTGTTGTTCAACTTTCTTGGCCTAATACATCTTCCCTGGTCCATTTAACAGCACTGAATAGAAAATGGTTGCTGGTTAATGGTACCTCTAGCATAATTTATTGCATTTATTTCTAGTGACATACTTTACTGTAAAACAATGTAGACAAATTTGAAAATATTCTTTAGCACTTTATGTAGGCTAGTTTAATTTCATTATTCAAACATCTCTACAGTTATTTAAAAAAATGCTGCTATGTACTCTCCTAGTACTATTACTATATTATGAACTATTTAATAATCTCAAATTGAGCATCTATTTAGTGTATTATTCACCTTTTTATCCTTAACAAATCAAGGTAATGAAGACAAAGACACACTGCAAATGCTCTCAATTTACGGAGTTTATTCAAAGCATCGCTTCTCTGCACACTTAAATTCATTTTTATCCTTTTCCTTTTTTCAATTAGCTCCAAATTTTAGCCTAACCATTTTTTGTTTAACTATAGCCTACATTATATGAATTTCCTTGTTGCAGCTTTTGTGTGACTCCATGGGTGTTGCAGGGTGCTGGAGCCCAAGGTCTTCACATGTTTATGTTTATAGCTGGGAGCCACTGTCACGTGTGTCAAAGTGTGCATGGCACCCAGGAAAAAAGACCCAGCTGACAGCGCCACAAAAGAAATTAATCAGGGAGACAGGTCAGTAAAGGCAGAGCTATAAATTGCATGTAATAGAAAGGGTGTGAGTGTATGTGTGTGCGTGTGTGTGTGTATGTGTGTGTGGAGTTTTTCCTTCAAGGTGGAAGTGACATCCTCCTCTCTCTCTCTCTCTTGTGTGTCTCTCATTATCTTTCTGTCCCTGTTCCTCCCGCACACATAATGAATCAAACACGTTTTTTATTAATTATCATTTTTTTTTCTATTTGTGAGTTGTTGTTCATTAGTCTATTTACTCATGTCCTTAGATAGTCAATCAGAGTCATCGATATGGAAGAGGATGGTAGAGTAGGTTTTACTACAGGAAACAGAAAAACATCTCTTGACAAACATGTCTATCAAGCATCAAGCGGAGAATCAAAATGCCATGAAAAGTATTTTTCACCACATAAATTACAGTAACAACATTCACAACTGAATAATTATACCTAGATGAAAATTAAGATCTTTTTTTTTCAAAAACAATTTGTCATTTAAAGTATCTGCCCCCATGTGCAGTGTTTATAGTAAATGTGATGTAATGAATAAAATTACCTATTTAATCCCATACAACACTCCACTAAATACAGATTCAGATATACCAACACCTTACAGTGTCAATGAAAAAAAGGCTGTCGCATTGCTCACAGAACTAATTAACTAGTACAGCATATCATTGCTCTGAGGCAACAAAACGCCTTTTTTGACCCTCACACCCTCCTAGTTAAAAATATCGAATTTTTTTTACACATTGTATCATATGATGGCATGTTTTTGATGAATCAAATGAGAAGCTGAAGTCGGTACTTTAAACCCAGATTTAGTTGTAATTAAACTTCAACTTATTCTTTCATGTTTTGTTAAAAACCATAGTCATTACTAAATCACATGAGTTGTTTCTAATAATCATCTTAAGGATGCAGTGCACAGATCATATTAAGTAGAGATAACTAAGAATGTTAAGTTTCTGTATGGCAGGGGCGGGGTCATTTGACTGCAAAGCCTCATGGGAAAAAATATATGTTCTGAACGGTTTCTGTCCTAGTTAAAGTGTGTTCTAATAATGTTCTGTTAATGTTTTGCGTGTGCATTTATGTTACCTTGATTTTAGTTTAGTATGGTTGATTTAGTGTTCATGTTTATCTACATTTATTGTTGAACCATGACCGAGACCCGGGGGAGAGACTGATGGGGTCTGGGCAGTAAGAAAGTATTTTGGCTAACAGAATTGTGCAGAGTACGTTACAAATTACAATCTATGCACTGTCATTCTTTATGTTTTACTAGAACAAATGTGTTGAATATGTTGTTCTTAAAACTGTACTGTTACAAAAAAAAAAAACATATTTATAAGTTTGATATCTTTCTATAGTAAGTAAATAAGTAGAGCCTGTTTTGTATTTATTATATTTAAAAAAAAAAAAAAGTCTAACTAATGATTTTTAGCAATGACTACTTATATGAACTTAATTTGTCTACTGCATCAAACTATCAGTCTGTGCTAATACAACTTGACCTGTTAAGTTTCACCTTGTCTAAAAACTTAAACGGTTTAAGGCAATGGGTTTCCACGCAAATTTCTAGTAAAGTCAACTAATTTGGGATAACAGTGTGACGCTGCATTTTGGGGTAGGAGTACACTTTCAGAACCTCATGCGGCACAGTGCCAGAAAAGGGATTTGATTATTTAACACCATCGACTTAAATACATAACTTAGACAGATACAAGAATGTGCATGAATATCTAAAGATGGTTAAAGACATATTTTTAATATATTCATAAACTCTGATTTTACATTTGCAACCTCAAGTGAGTGGGTGGGTTGACTCATTATCATTATTGCAGTACATATTGGGACGCACACAGCAATGTACTAAGGGACATGTAAACAGTTAAAAAATATACATCTGTTGCTCTCTGCTTAATTATCTCCTGCTCGACGGACACGACTGCAGTGTTTAACTGTCTTAGTGCCTTACTTCTTGTGTACTTTCATGTCTTCTTACTTCCTTCGCTTCCTTGCCCCCTTTTAAACAAATCAAAACTATTTAATAATCTGCATGAAACGTTCATCTTCCTTTACAGCTCTTTGCTCCGTTCCTTTATGCAACAGAAACATGTATTCATGTGATACTTGGCAAAGTATTTTCATCCATCTGGCCTTCGTAAATCATGACACTTAGCTAGAGCGAGAAAAACACTGAACATTCCTGGTCTTACAACTTCTCTGATGCCAAAAAGCATCTTTTATGGCTTCTGATTTCTTCTGGCATACTGACAGTTAAAGAAACATTAACTGATGTCAACTATCAGAGTGTTGTAGCTTTACAGCTCTTAGAGATCCATTAGATAGCTGTGCAATTTACCCAGAGGGCTGCTGCAGAATTACAATTTCATCTATCAGGAAATATATGTGTATGAATGACAGAAAAAGCTTTTGTGTCTCACCCACAGAGGTTGGCACTGCATCCTAAGCTTACCAAGTCTAACAAGTGCAATTTCAGTGAGGGCAGCCACAGCTACAACAGAAAAAATCACTCCTATTTATATTTAATCTGAGTGATGAAAGACACAAAACAAATTCACTTCCTGTTGCAAATAGATCAAGTACAGCGATTGTAATCGTGAATCCTGCCTACTTTTACTTGTTGTTTTAAACACGTTCAAAATGGCCATGAATCACCCACAAGGAAGGTCTCTGCAGGGGCCAAATCATTTCCTATGTTTGTGCATCTTTAGTCATGCATTAACCTTTCAAGTAACAGGCAATTATGCACTCAAAACTACAGCTTTTTTTCAGACAGAAATTGGACTTGGCTCCCTCTTATAACTAGGATTCTAAAGCATTCTTGTTATACAGAGTTCTACTGTGCTGAACCTGCAAAGTAGTGTGACTCACCAAGGCTGTGGGTGGGATTCAACTTGTGTTTTCTCCAAAATTTTAAATGGAGGAAGTATTGTTGCTGTTTTAGGTAATCACTGAAATGCATGATAGAAATATGTTAACACATTTTTCAGTTTACTGGGGCTAATTTTAACTAGCTAGACTAAGCACACCACAGCAACCCTATAATTTCAGCAACGCTATCAGTCCCACCACGATTTTACTCTGTTATTCGAGATCTGAATAAGATGTAGGAGAACAAACCCCCGATCCTGCCATGTGAAATTATTGTAAAAAGCAGAATTAGCAAGTCATAAAAAGGTTCTTGATTTAAATTTAAAAAAAGCCATATATTCATTACAATGGGAGACACATGAGCATCAAATGTGCATGTTCAGTTACCTGCACTTTTGTCATGGCTCATGGAGCATTAACAAAACTACATTGGAAAAAAGGCAGTTACAATTTCATTCATTCAGATTTCTATTGGAGAAGTGGGTTTGTAAACTGACTTTTAAATATAGAAGGCATTCAAAAAGGCAACAAAATGTCCTTTTCCTATTTTCAACACCAGCTGCCAGGTTAATTGGATACATAATCAGTCAAATTGATTACCCCGGATCTGCACTACTGCAGTCTTTTAAAGCCTGCCTCTTCCTAACATTTCTGGTTTGTCTTTGTTGGTTGCTTCAGCTGTGCCCCTGTTTGATTTCTTACTTTTTTATACATTTTGCAACTTTATTAACACACTACAACTTTCAAATGCATTTTTTAGTCTGTATTTTGTTTAAATGAATTAAGATAGAGCCAGTTTGTAAGAATGATTTCAGCTAAATAAAATTGCAAAGAAAGAATAAGAAACATTATAAACCATGATTTTCAAGTTACCTATAGAAAATAGAGACAGAATTGCATTTTATGCCATCCAATTTCCCTTTAGGGTAATAACAATGATTAAAAAAAAAAAAACTCTTTAGAATTACTCTGAGATAAAACTGCTTCAAGGAACGGAATTGTTGATGACTTTAACTTTTGTTCCCTGAACAAGAGGAACGAGATACAGCACATATAGTTTGGGGATATCACGCCCCGCATGACCTAACTGAAGACACCTCTATTCACTCCTTTTAAGGCAGATGACCTGTAGTGACCTACGTGGGGCCCCGCCTGCACATAAATACATCCATCACCATGGTCCTCCCTCAGTCAATAAAAATGGCATACAGACTCCCACAGTACATCAGCACCCATTACATCCACAGATTGTCCGGGCTCAAACCCATCCAAGAAAGGAACATCGCCCTCACAAAAAACTACATTCAGAGAGCCATCCACAACTCAGCAATGACGCAGCTAATCCAGGAAGCACGATGGGCCACCGGAACCCCCCTGTCCTTAATCCTGCAAAACAAACCACCATAATCCCAATTCATAACCCACGATTACATTTTCACATTTAACATCATTCCCTTGACCCCATTTACACTCTACATACCTCATATATCGCTCTTTTTCACTGTTCCCTTCTATTTATCAAGTTCATTTAAAACTTTTTAACCTTCCTTTTTCTTTTTGTAGTAAGCTACTTTAATTTCCACGACTGACAGGCAACCCCCCCCCCACCAATACATGAACAAATGTAGGTTTCTGTTTGCTCAGTTCTGTTGGCTTTATCTTTTATTTGATCCTTCATTCTATTTGTGCCCATTTGTGTTTTGTTTTTTCAATATTTATGTATTTATCTATTTCTTTGATTTATTCTTAAAAGAATATGTATATGTATGTGTATGTGTGTATATATATATATATATATATATATATATATATATATGTATATGTGTGTGTATATATATATGTGTATGTATCTATATATATATAATAATAATTTTGGTCACATGCTGCCTTCATTCCTCCCGAGTGGGCTCCTCCTCTAGCTCCTCCCCTCACATCATGTCTTCATGGATAGAAAAGGGCACAAGCCCTGAACTATCCCCCATGCACAAGACAAACTAACTAACTCCTCCCTCAGTTCGATAGCCCCTGGTCCAACTGGTCACACAAACACATACTCTTGAGTGTGGTCTGTGCAGGTGCGTGGCACATACACAAGACACAGGAGATGCAACCTTGTCTGCTCCTCAGAAGCAAAAGCAGGGAGACAAAAGCTCACAAGCTCAAAAGCCATAGAGCTAAAGGCTGCAGGGATAGTCTTAGGCAAATATGCCCCATCCGTAATGTAACCTTGGAGTCATCTGAGGTGAACTGGGTACAAGAGGGATGCACAGACAAAGCATAAAGCTTTGCGGACGTCAAAGCTGAGTGCAGTCTTGTATGAAAGAAATGTCATATCTGCAGACTCAATGGGCTGAAATGGGGGACTACAAAGTACCAAGTAAAAATCCCATGAGGGGATGCTGGATTCAACCGGCATCCGCTTTTGTTTAGCGCATGGGGGGATAACCACTATCTCACCATGTTGCCATGTTCGAATCCGACCAGTGGCCAATTGCTGTGTCATCCCCTCTCTCTTCCCCATTTCCTGTCACTCTTCAGCTGCTAAAAAAAGGTAAGATGGAATCACTACATTTAAGACAACATGACAGCCAGATATACCCGCCAAATTGACCTTAATCATGGAAAAGGAGAGACCCTTGTCTAGCAGCTGCTGAAGGCATGTCAAAACATCCACAAGAGCCATTTATAGCCATATACAGTAGGCTTATAGTGGATGATGCCCTAGCACCTTGAATCGTTGCCACCACACTTGGGGGCAGGGGCTTTAGCTTATAAATTGGACCTCTCTCACCAGGTAGGCATTTAGCACACCCAAACTGGGTTGTGCTTGGGAGACTGTTATGGGAGTGCAATGACTTCTGGGACTGGACCCCTTCTTCACTCAGTCCCAGAGCTAAGAGGAGTTTAGTTTCTTCCTCCTAGGTGCTGAATCCCTCTGGTGGCCTGGTGTCAGGCTCTTGCTCCAAGCCGAGTGGAGTGAAGGCTTTACTTTATTTACATTGTTACCTATAGTAGATTTACATATATGAATAATCATGGCAAGTTTGAGTCAAGTTTTTACTTCATGGCTTAGACTTGAATATCATGCCCTTGTAGAAAAATAAAATACTCACAATTGCAGCATTTTTTCACACTGATAATCCATTACACATTCAGATGCTTGGAAAAGAGTCACAGTGATACAAAGAGCTCTCCCTACTCTGCGCCCTAACGACTAAGGGACTGTTTGTCATTTATATAAAGTGCCACAAGAGGACTTTTGGGATGTTTAGTAACATTAGACTTGACCCTCCCTTTGCCAGTTAAAATATCTCTATGATCCTCCAACATGATTGTGAAAAGATGAATGAACCTCCCCATCAATTATTTATAATACTGTACTGGTTAGCACTTGGCAAAGCTGTACAAATGCCTTTTATTTTTTACAACCATGACTTACGTGATTTAACCTCTGCCTTCTCATCTTATACATCACACTCCTCTGTTATAGTGTGGTGGCCATTTCAGTAGATTTACTCACTAACATTGTTGTGGAAACACAATAAGCATGGAAACTAAATGCACACTTCCTGCATTACTTCGAATACTAAGTTACTCCTCTAATTAACTAGTATTCACCTGAAATAAAACAATAAAACATTGAGACCATTCAGCAAAGCACACTGGGTAATTAATTCAACACACAAACTGGTTGCTATGGACTCGTCATAGGCTTCCGCAGTCATTGTATTTAGCTATAAAGGTAAAGCTGCCGAAGCTGAACATTATCCAAAACATTATCCAAAACATATATGTTTATTTTTAAAGCAGATTTTAAATTACATTGTAACAATTTAACAATTCGCCCTTATGAAATCCAATCGCGGCACGGCTGTCTTGGAACGCAATAGACAGATGGTGGCGGAATGCCCCGACACTTAAATTCAACTAAAATGTAACAGTGAACAATCAGTGTTCGATAGGGATGGGCGATACCACACTTTTAGGATTCGATACGATACTGATACTTTTTCTTGCATTTTCATCGATATCGATACCGTTAATTTCTTATTGGCAATTTTTGTCAGTAAAAATATTATTACATTCAAGACAAATCACAAGACAAATACAGACCATTTATACAAAATATATTATGGTCAAAAATAATAATAAATAATAAAATAAATAACATAAATATGAATGAAATAAATTAAATATGAACAAAAACATACACATTTTCCGGCCCTTGGCTGTGTCGCTGTCGGCTGTCCTGTCACGTGACATGGGCCAGCTTAATACGCCGCCAGGTACAGGGGTGTCCCGGTACATAGTAATTTAAGTAAGTAATCTAAAACAGCTGAAAGTGATGCATACACCCGCAATTATTATTGTTTAGTTTATATTGATTTTTTTTAAGGAAATCAATGCCAAATGAGTAGCGTGAGTATATCGATCTATCGATACCACAGGATCGATAACCCCATCCCTAGTGTTCGACCTACAGTCTGTTGAGATGTCTATCCAAACGCAGAAACGAAGCGCAGTCACACCATAAAACGTTAAGACACGTTAAGAAAAAAGATCCGTATTTTGCCGTAATCTAATGACATGAAAAAAAAGTAATCCACAGCGATCAGTACATCCACAAAAAGGGTAACGGTGTATCCAGCAAGGCCTATACGAGCGTCACATTCACCAGCCAGCTCCAAACAGGTGAACAAGGCGAACTTCGCCGTTTAAACAAAGTGGAATAAACGTATAAAAGTCCAAATCTACACAAAACCCGCAATCATTTAGTAAGCTGACATCAAATGTATATACATGGAATTTAGGAAACCTTTATTGCAAAGTTGGCACGGCAAGATGTCCAGACTAGTGCAACAGTAACTTTCGTTTTTTGCGTCCTGCTGCTCCCATCGTCAGCCAGGTAATATTTTTTTTTACTAAAGCAGTAGCCTATATGAAATCAGATGTACCTCCCACCATTTAGTTGTTTTGTGTTATTTAAAATATTTATAAAATGTCTGGTCATGCCAAATATAATTATTCCACTCATTTTTAAACAATGCAATTACCCCTTTCAGCCACCAGGGGAGCAGTGCTCCCTCTGCCCCCCAGCAAACTCATGGGTCAGACCCATCTGGTAGCGGGCGAGACTGAGAGCTACGTGGAAAAATATGCACCAAACAAGCCACTTTGAAATTTTGCTGTTTCATGAATACAAAAGTTGTGTAACCCCCCCCCTCCTAGACTAAAAAATGTTGGGTGACCCTCCCCTCAACAAAGAATAAAAAGACATGACCCTCCCCTATTTTCCTCCGGTGGTCCATTCCATAAATACCGAACGGTCCCTAAGATAACAGTTGTTATGACTGAGTTTGACTGTGCATGTCTGGCAAGTAGGAAAGAAACAAGCGAGGGACGGTGAGAAAGTTTGGATTATAGATAGGGAGATAGCTGGGAAGAGATGTGCCAGTCTATCAGTCATGGTGTTAGATTGGAATAATAAATCATAAATGGACATGAAATTTCAAACAGCATGAACATTTTTGGCAACATTAATGAAAGGAAAATATTTAAGGATAAGAGTCAATGATGAAAGAAATGTTACGGTTATATTTTTACTGCAGCAAATCCAGTTTATAGTTGCATAAACTACAGTAAAACATCTGTCGTAAATACAGTAAAACCTATTAATCTCTTAGTTTACATTACAAATGGCTTATGTAATTGTGTTACCACACAACTCTACACTGCTATATTTGTCCATCTGTTTCCTTCATTAGCACATCTGCGGTTCAGATTTTCTCTGCGGCATGTATATCATACACGTGTATATGTACGTTGCCCTGACTTTTCCCATAGCTTGCCTGCCAACAACCAGTGCGGGTCACATCTGCCAGGGCATGGGATTCGACAAAATGTGTCTGATAATCCTGATTCAAGATCTGTTTTATTCTTTCAACCAACTTTCCAACACCAACACTTTTACTATGATACAAAATCAACTACAGCACTGCAGCTGACTTTGCACTCTACCCTTTTATTCCAACGAGGATCATGTTTTTATGACATGTGTGCACATACAATCAGATCACTAGTGTAGATTACTATTCATTGATCATGCCTGAGATGGAGCAGGCTGTCACATGTGCCGCCGCTGAAACTTTGCCAACATCCAGATGAGGCTAGGATTCACTGACAAAACCCATTGATCCTTAGTTATCTCCATCTCTACATACACCTGAATATTACATATAAAGAAGGCTGTTGCAGAGTCAAGGACAGTGGGAGATGAGAGGTGAGAAGATGGGTGTTCAGATGGGCTAGCTTCTGCTGATGCAGGTTATTTAGTGTTAGGTGAAGCATATTATCTGGCATTGATGAGTGGATGGAAGAGGCAGGACAAGGACTCACATGGAAGAGCAGGTGTCCTTGCCAGCCTTTGTTGTTATGAAGGCAGGATGACAAAATGTTACTTTTGAAACACCTGAGAATAAAACGTTGCAAACTCTTGCAATTTGTTACAATATATATTAAAATATATAAATAAAAAGAATGCATTTTTAGAGTGCATTATGTGGGTTCACCTCACATCTGGGGACATAAAGCTGCTCCCTGGTTGTTTTTTAATGGTCAAAGCCTGTGTGTGCATGTGTGTGTTTCTATGTTCGTACATGTATTTGTGTATGAGCTGCAGGATTGATACAAGAGGACAATGCTTATGGCATACATCTATTTCTGTGTTAGGTTTAATTGCTGTAATAAAACACTACAGGTTATGTAATAAAACATGTAAAACGTTGTGCAAGGGCACCACAGAAGATATATATCTGAAATGATCAACTATACAAGTGTAAACTGTGTAGAGACAGTTTGCTGCACTTCTTTAACTGTCCACTAGAGAGCTTCAGATATCCACTTTTACTCTGCCACACCTCAGACCAGCACTTGTACAATTCACTGTCATTACTGAAAAGGTTCTTGAGCCATTTATTTCCAAAATCACAGCATACTGTGTTGGTATTGAGTGATGAACTTTTCTATGAATCTGTCCTTCCAATGTAGAGTTGTTAGAGTTGGTAGAGTTTTTAATGGGATGATGGCACTCAAGGAAAGGAGGGAATGGGAATGGTGGGTGGTTATGGCGCAGTGGATGTAACACATGCCTTTGGTGTGGGAGACCCAGGTTCAATTCCCACTGTGATACATCAACCAATGTGTCCCTGAGCAAGATACTTAACCCCTAGTTGCTCCATCTGACATATATAGCAATTGTAGGTTGCTTTGGATAAAAGCGTCAGGTAAATGACATGTGATGTAAAAGGGAATAATGTTTGGCTGTTAAATTCAAATACACCCTTCCCATGACCTCTGGGTCCTGTTTCACAAAACCAGGATAAGGGATTAAGCTGGGATATTCAAGTTATACTGGATGAAGTTAGCTTTGATTTGCACAAAAGCAGGTTGAATTAAACCCAGCCAAGTAACCATGGAGATTTATTCTTTGCAGCTAGCCTGCTCCAGAGCAGGCTAACAGCCAGGCTAAGATTAATCCTGGAGTCTTATGTGTTAAATCTACGACGGAGCATTAGGGCCACATCAAGGGAAAAAAATGAAGGAGGAAGATGTGTTATTTATTTTGCATTTTGAGAATAAAGTCGAAATGTCGAGAATAAAGTCAACATGACGAGAATAAAGTTGAAATACTTTTTCGAGAATAAAGTCAACATAACGAGAATAAAGTTGAAATACTTTTTCGAGAATAAAGTCGAAATGTCGAGAATAAAGTCGACATGTCGAGAAAAAACTTGATATTTCAAGAATCAAGTCGGACTTTTGAGAATAAACCAAACTACTAGCTCTATTACCTATCACGGACCCTATAGTATTCTACAAAATGCATGAACTCTTTCTCTTTTAGCACATAAACACAGTATGATGATAAGTATTAGGAATTTGAAGAGATTGTGCCGAAAATTGCGTCTGTTCAGAAGGAGAAACCACACAAACTTGGAAGAGGTGGCCAACTGAAATAGCTTGTAATGGACAGATGCGAGGGTATCGATGGTTACACCTACGCATATGTTGTATCACAAGACACAATAAGACAATTGATTTGTCTGATCCTGATGGAGTGGAGCTCAGGCGAGCGCGGCACTCCAAGGACGTAACCCATAATTATGATGTTTCCTACATGGCAGCTGGCATGGCGGACAGTCGCTCTATTAAGTGATAAAGGAGTTGAATTTATTCTCGACATTTCAACATTATTCTCGAAATGGTATAGTTCAACTTCATTCTCGTCATGTTGACTTTATTCTCGACATTTCGACTTTATTCTCGAAAAAGTATTTCAACTTTATTATCGTCATGTTGACTTCATTCTCGACATTTCGACTTTATTCTCGAAATGCAAAATAAATAAAAAAAATATCTTCCTCCTTATTTTTTTTTCTTTGATGTGGCCCTAATGCTCCGTCGTATAAATCAGCTGCCGCTCTGATCCGAAATAAACGTGTTTAACAGTTATTCCGTTGTCTTCTGAATGTGTTCGGCTTTATTTTTTATTAACATGCATTACTTGTCACTACTGCTGTCACAAGTTTGATTTAAATCCTACTATTGCAGTTGTTTGGATGGTAAGAAATGGTTGCACTGGCACCGGAGATAAAGTGGGACAATGCGGAGGAAATGGGCTTTTCCTCCGCTGCTCTCCCCGTGAATTTGCCCCGTGCAACGTGGAGAGGCGGGGGGAGGCAGGGTGATCCTCCCACACTGTGCAGCAGACTCTAAAGGAGACTTTTAGCGTCAATAACGACGACAATGGCACCTGACCAAACGTCCGTATTTTACGAGATGGGAGTGAGAATGTGTTGGAATGCCACAAAGCTTCTTAATCTTTTTATTTTGGTGCTGTCACGCATCTTGGAGCTTGGGAGTGAGAAAAAAACATGAATAATAATAGGCTATATTGTTTTACAGATATGCTTACAGTGTGTATTGTGTATTGTATTGAAGTCACTTAACTTATTTTTCTAGTTTTTGTCCAGTCATGTTTGTTCTGTATGAACATTAATTGTACAAAGATATTTAGAATTAGACATAGCTTATAGAGATTTGTGCATATGGTTGTAAAACATATTCTCACATGAATAAGGGTTTGAAATTAAGCCTAGTCCTTAGGGTAAATTGCCTGAGGAACATGAATTCCCTCTGCTCACTTTTGAGGCAAAGTAGGCTAAATAATAAACCATTTTATTGATATAGTGCTTTACAGGCTACTCAAATACACTTTACAGTAAAACCAGCACATTTAGCACAGAAAAACAGATACAGCAATAAAACCAACACATAAAACAAGCATATTAAAAGCAATTAAAACAGAGTGTACAACTTAGTAAAAATGTGGAGTGACTAGTAGGCCCTAAGTAGATCTTTTTAAATCCTTACGCATTCAGTCAGTCCAATTGTCTGTTGGGCTTTTTTTCTCTGTCTGATAACAGCCGTATTTCCCTTTTTGCATATTATATGTTTCACCTCCTCGTAATTTTCCATTAAAAGCTGCTGCTCAAAGGGTTAAAGATATGCCACACGTGTCTTCTCCATTTCTGCATCAGTAAATCTGTGATTGATACCGTGGTCTATTTAAAAAAGCCGTGAACGTGCACTTATCCCAGCTATCTACACCTGGCGTGACATAGCTTCACCTACACTGAAAAAAATGGTACTTTGGATCAACTTAAAAAAATTACTCTAATTTGTTACAGCTAATTTTTTTAGTTTTGCTCAAATTATATTTCTGATTTAGTCTAAATATTAATTTTGATTTATTATAAATTAAAATATTTATTTATCCGAATTTAAAGATTTACATTCACAAAGTAAAAATATGATTTGTTATAAAGTCCATAAACTATTATTTTACATTGTTCCAAATTAAGTTTTCAATTTGGAGAAACCTAATATTACTATTACATCCAAGTATAATTTTTAGTTTAGAATAAACTAATTAAAACACTAATTTTGTTACAGGTAATTTTTTTAGTTTTGCTCAAATTATATTTCTGATTTAGTCTAAATATACATTTTTATTTATTATGAATTAAAATATTTATTTATCCGAAGTTAAAGCTTTACATTCACACAATGTAAAAATATTATTTGTTATAAAGACCATAAACCATTATTTTACATTGTTCAAAATTAACTTTTCAATTTAGAAAAACCTAATATTACTATTACATCCAAGTATAATTTTTAGTTTAGAATAAACTAATTAAAACACTAATTTTGTTACAGGTAATTTTTTTAGCTCTTCTCAAGTTAAAGGTTTGATTCAGTTCAAACTATAACTTTTACATATACCTTAATATCATTTCTTTAGTCACAAGCAAAAACATTACTTAATGTAGATCAATATAGTAACATCTTATGCATTGTTACAACTTCAATTTTACCATGAACAAAACTAACTGCTATAATATAAAACTAGAACTTTGACTTCAGCTAAAACATGTTACACTCAATGCTTAAATGACTTTAAATAAAGACAAGAATATTCTCATGAAAAGACCTTTGTTTAATGGGATGTCTTTTAAATGTGCATCACCTTTTGTAAAATAAAAAATAAACCTGCAATGCATTTTTCAGCATGTTAAGCTAGCTGTTTCACACAATCACTTTAGGGAAAAAAAACCTGTATAGAATTAACCCTTGTGTTGTCTTCCGGTCGACCATGCACTTGTTGTCCTTCTGGGTCAAAGTTAACGTTAACGTCTTTGTCCCTTTTGTAAAGCACTTTTTTTCTATGTTTTTCTCACTTTTTGACATTTTCGATGCTATTTTTCACTAACTTATTGCCACTAGTTTTACACTTATTTTTGGAATACATGGTCAATACATGTCATTTACAGGAAATTATACCTAACTTTGAAATGATGAATTATTTTGACTAATATTAGAGGAACCTATGTTGATGGATAATCACAGATGTGGATCTTAAAGTTTAGTCAACTTTTAAATCCATTTAAATTTTTTTTCAAAATGCTATAAAATTGTTTTGGGTAATTTGGTTAAAAAAGAAACCCATATTTCTGATAAAGTTTTGAGAATGGGTCAAATTTGACCCGAGGACAACACAAGGGTTAAGTGAAATATGGTCTTTGAGAGTTTTTTTTTACAACCATATGCAACCTTAATCACCTTTACAAAATCATGTAATGTAAACATGTAAAACTGGTTTGTTTATCTCATTTTAAACTTGAGATGTATTGTGTAACAATACTTTCTAACCGTGCTAAAACGTGGCAATCCATCGAGAAAAGGACTATAATGTATGAATGTCACATTATTTTGAACTATTACAAATAACAGGAGTTTTATAAGTAACAAGAGACCAAAACAAATTGAGAAAATACAGTTCAACTGCTGGTGGTGCAAACTATGAACAGCAGCAGTCATGTTCTCATAATTGCTGTGTAGTACCACGGTCCACATTAGCTTTTACTATTCTCTAAAACCCCACTAGGCTTCTGACACTTGAAAACAGATTGCAATCCTTTTGTCTTTTGTACCAGAAGACATTTTAGAAATTAACATTCACCACACAAAGTGATGTTTTCCATGCAAGTCTACTTTTTCCTTCACCGTTTACAGAACAAATTCTTAATTTCTCAATTTGTTGAACTTCTATTCTTTTTTTTTTTAACTTGACAACTCCACCAGAACCACACTGACAGCGTTATGTTACCAGACATAGGTAACATAAATTCTGTAAATGAAGTATGTGTCTCTTATTTACATTTAACAATGACCCCTTTTATTCTCCTGCAAGGTTTGTGAATACAAGCTAGAACACAGAACAAAAACATGCTGTATCCAAATGTCTGTTTCTTTGAATAATCCATTCTTTAGAGCTTGACACTCAGACTGCACACTCTGCGTCTCATTGTCTTTGGTTCAATCTCCATGAAGATTTTCTGCAGCGCATCAAAAGTGTATTTGAGCTCACCTGGATAGCTCAAGTTTAGAGTGTAGATGAGGCCAAATAGCATGGCACATGCATGCGTAACTGATGGCAGCTTGTTAAGGACTTCCACACCTTCTATTACAACCCCAACATCCTGTGGTGGCTGGAGAGGATCCTCCTCCTCCCTTATAACAAACACTGCCATTGTACACCTCTCGAGCTCCGTTTCAGCTTGGTCCTTCTGAGCAACCTTATATAAAGACAAGAGATTTATTTTAAAAGTTATTCTGATTAAACCTTTGTGTGGTGCAACAATATAAAGAAATACCCATGCAAACGTTTTTTTTTTTTTTTTAAATCAAATTTGTAAATACAAATTAATTAAATTAATTGGGGGTCTTTTGAAAATGTAATGACTTGCAAATTCCAGCAGATAGTAAATGGCAACTCCAAGTATTTTTCTCATAGCAAACATTTGACTTCATCACAAGTAAAGCATTAGTAGAAGTATTACTATTGTCTTCCAAAACATAACAAAAACATTAACAGTACATACTTCTAGGGTTGCACTATAATGACACAACTGCCTTGTGCTTTCATATTTTCAATAGTTTCAGAATCTGTCCACAGCTTGATACCTTACACAATGCAATATTTGGAATGTCCAGGCTTCCATTGCTCTGTCTGCACTACTGCTCTGAAGAGAAATATTTTATGTAATATATTTTGGTTTTTTTGACCAGATTCTCTTCTATGTAGCTTGATGCGGCAAGGTTTTTTTTTTTTTTTTTTTTTTTTTATCTCTTACACTCATCTATGCTGAGAAAACAGGGATTCAATCAGTTCTGCTGAATTCATTCTTCCCTTAACACTCAGTAAGGGCACTTCAAATCAAACTGTAATAGGAATAAAATTAGAGGAATAAAAGTTACCAGCACATGCTTTATTTTAACAAGTTTAGAATTTTTTGGGATTTAAAAATACCCAAAAAGTTTGCACTCATAAATATCGAAAGACATTTCAAAATAAAAAAATTAAAAAATGCTGCTACTAACATCTAACGTTCAAAAACTATACGTTGGATAATTTCTCATTGATAAACACCCTCAAAAGTAGTTATAATTTTTAAACAGTACATTACCATTGAAATCTTTACAATGTCAGCTCTACCTCCCACCAAATTTAAATTGACTCATAGCGCCACCGTTTGTTGTGGGGGAGGCTAGCTACGCTAAACTGGATAGCCACCTAGCAGACAGGGGTTGATTTTTGTTTTGGAAAGGGGAATAAATGTATTATGTCCTTCAAACCTCGCCAGGTAACGAGTATCAATATCACACATGATCTAGGTACAACATTTAACCATTACTAGCCCAAAATCCACAGAACCAGCCTGAAAATGAATTAAATCTGAAATGATTGTATGCAACTCTACGAAGCATAGCTGTGTAGTTGTCGCACCTGTTCGACTTTTAATATTTGTTTCTTGTCCAAAGTGATTATTGCATATGACTACTTACCAGATACTCCTTGATAAGTTTGTCCACATCCTCCCCAAGGTACACAATAAGAGACTTCAGCAGGCACTCTCTCTTTACATTTACCTCAAGACTCTAGATGAGAGCACAAACAGTAAAAAATCATGCCGTTCAGTTTTACAACTTGATTGAAGATGCAACTGCCACACAATGCACATGGGTTCTTTGGTTAACAGTAATTGTTATTTACAAATGCTTTGAGTAAACCAGTTAAAAAGTCAGTCAAACTCAGAAGAGAAGCATGGCACATCTTCCAAAGTGTATTCTAACTCTACAAATTTGATTTGATGTACTGAGCGAGTACATACATACATACCTGATCCAAAACTCTCAGTATGTTCCGGGTCTTCTCTCTGACAGCTCCTCCCTTGTTTCTGATGATATCAATCATCTTGCTGTGGTGCTTGTCCAAGGAAGCCAGGAACCGCGGTTGAAGGGGAACAGTTGTAATCCTCATGAATTCAGCATTGATCTTAAAAAAAAAAATAGCACATTACAAGATGTGGTGTGTAAGATCTTATTTTGACATCTAGGGCCTAAACATGCATTATGGCTCATTAGCAGATTTCTAATGGTAGGGGAGAATATTATAGAACAGAACTATTGCAATGGATTTACAAAAAAGTTACTTACCTCATCCATTGAGAACAATGCGGGCCATCTGACTTTTAAGTCCTCCACTCCTAATTCCTTCTCCACAATTTCATGTCTCCGCAGTGAAAAAGTCTTGGCCATTTTGTCCTTTATCAGTGCACGGTTGTTTCGTTTCATCACCTCACTTAGAAGTAACAGTCTCTCGTTTTCCAACTTGTCTGGGGTCTCTCCAGTTGGAATGTCAGGTATGTGGTTGGCTTCTCCTCGCTTAGGTCTCTTTACTTTTTTTGCTGGCAATGCATCCTCTGGAGCTTTGGACTTAAGTGAATTTGCAAGTAATTCAGAACACCCAATGCCCTTTAGCTGAGTTCGGTAGTTGCCCATTTTGGTCTTCAACCGCTGCTTCCACCCGTAACAACCGTTGTATGAACCAGGTTCAGAGAGGCATGGATGCTTCTTGATTAGTGCTTCGGCAACGTCACTGAAGTCAGAATCTGTTGGGTAGGCCTTGTACTTGAATATCTCTTCAGCTACCTTTTCCAGAATATCAGATTTTGTTTTTGAACTATGTGTCAACCTTGTCATGTTTGACCTATACACCAAATTCCCCTTCTCTAACTGCAGTTCAGTGTCATAGGAGAACGTTGGTATCGGAAACTCTCTTGGCCACATCTGAGTTCTTATAGAGACAGAGCTAGAGGGTGTGGAAAGGAGCTCTGTGTCATCTGATTGAGTTGACAAATCATCACAGACAGTAAGATTAAGTCCTTGGCTGCAATCATCAGTTATTGGGATGACCTTGACAGTTGCCAAATCCTCAAGTTCAGCAGTAGATGTCAAGTTCACTAACGCATCTCCAAAGTCTCTGTCTTGGTACTGCAGTCTGAAATTCCCATTTAACCCACACACTTTCCGGACTTCATCCATAAGCTGCTCCATTGTCTCTGGAATTCCATCAGGCAGAATTAGCTTCCTGGTGTCATCAGGATTCAAAACAACTCGCAACTTGGCTGGCCTTTTCACTGTCATGTCTGCCCATCAAAAAGAATCTAGTAAAAACAAGAATAAAAAAAACATTAGTATTGGTTGTATGGTCCATAACTTTCATCTAATTACTCAACAATTTTATGATTAACAATCCCCCTTATCAATATTATAGTGATAGAAGTTTTACACTTTCTGAAATTCCCATAAATTTGTGTCAAAAGTTAAACTGCTATGGCCTTTAAGCAGTGTCTTTTTTACATTATGAGAGGACAGCAAAAGAAAGAAGCAAGGCATTCTCAAACATTTCCAATCCTACATTCATTCATATTCAACCTTATGCATGTATGTATCTCTTCAGAGAGATGAGGCGCCGTCCATCAACCATGTAGTGAGCCAGAGGGTAGGGATCTGTCAGTTCATGCACCCCAACAAGCCTTAGTTCCCTAGCAGTAGATGTGACCAAGTCATAAGCTCTGTAATGTTCCAGGTACCAGGCATCCCATTTTTTGACAATGAAAATTAGTCTCTCCTGTAGAACAATCATATGAACTATTTCCCAGAACTCTGGAAGTCCAGCCAGCGACCCATGGGATACCACCATTCCAATCTTGTAGTTGAAGCCATCATAGGATGCACTTTTTGCAAGGTTCACAGTGTCCACATGTTGATGTCTTTGCTTTACTGCCAATGCAATGTCCTCATTAATAACATCAAGGGGAAGTGTTGAAACATCAGTCACCTCCAAAGATGGCTTAAAAAATCTACACATGTGCAGATTATATGCAGTCTGAAATTGGTGCCTTTGAGCTAATGAATACAGTACATTTTTGTAACAATTTGTATGACGAATTACTCTTTTAAAGAAGCTATGTTTTGCTTCAAATCTCATAGTCCATAGTGCTACAAGGGGTCCGAAATGGCGTATTAACCCTGGATAATGCTCCAAGTAATGATGTTTGGGCCGAATTCTTTGATCAGGGAAAACTTCTTGGAATACCGTCCTGTGTTCAGATATCTTGAAGTCAAGATAACAAATAGAGTCCTCCGTGTGAAAAGGTGCAACAACCAGTTCCACAATGTCCTTTAATTCACAGAGGACTTGCCAGGCTGGTTCGTTTGAAGGAACTCTGGTCCCGATGAAGAAAGGAAGAAACCTCAACAGGCTCCAATTCTCGTGTGCATTTCCTCCAATTGTTGTCTTTGCCGCGTAGGTGAGGGGCACAAAATGGGGACGGTTTGTCTTATCAGTCCACTTAAATGGAAATGTTGTTATTGCTTCATTTAAATTGGCTAATGTGAAATATTTTTTTGAAATTAACACAGTAAGACAAAGAGCAATCTCAACAGGGATAATTCCTTCAAACAGATCATGAGCTATATCTGGGGGGAAACTCTGCGTCACACTGAAATATGACAGATTTTCTGACAGCACACACTTCCTTTTTACACCAAAATGACTAGACAGTGAATTTTCTTCAATAACTTTAAGATGAGCAGTATGGATATCCTTGCTTCTTACACAAAATGCTCCGGACTTGACTTCTGTTGTTTGAATGTCTACATTTTCTGCTGTACAAAATCTGCAAACATATTTACCTGCAAAACTTTCCACAAAACCTGCAATACCATGGGCTCCGAGATTGTCTGCTACTACACAATGAACAAAGCCTTTCAGAGATTTCCCCAACTTGGCAATGAATAGTCCTTGTTGTTCTAATATAATAAGATCATCTACTAAGGGCTTCAAAACACTCTCAAATCCATAGCACTTAACATCCTCACTATGAATAAGTGCAGCTAAATATATATTAGAAAGCGATGAGTGACAACTAGCAGGCAAGTTCCCCAATGCCCAATATACACCACAAATTTTATGTTTTTTTTCTGGAGGTACCAAGGGGATTACATATTTCAAAATCATCTACATATAAAATAAGTGAAATAGCACACTCCTTTGACAACGGCAAATTTTCTCTGTAATTAATACCATCATAAAAAGACTTACACCAAATGTTATCAGATTGAATTTGATATGAAGATTTTAAATTAGTTGCTTTGTCCAAAAAAGTTTCACAACTTAGAATCTGCTGTAAAGATTTTAGAATAGAGATATACTGAAATGATTTTTTGTTTTGGTAGTCAAGCACAAATTCTACAGATTCTACAATAATAAAATGTTTTTTGTAGTAAGTCTTTCGCTTCCAGGCAGTGGAAAGAGGGCCACGGCCACTACAAGAAGTAGTGATTGGATTTGACTTACAGAGAGTAGATGCTAGGTCTTGCAGAATAGTTTCATCTACTTGACAGTTACCATTCTGTAAGTGCTGAGCTAAGGTTTGATGGATAAGAGGGACCGAAGCAGTGCCTATTAAATAGTCAAACTCTTGCAAAAGTTCATCAACAGCCACACTAGAAACAAGATAAATATGTTCTAGCTTTAGTAAAAGGGAGGCAACTTTGAGCTCAACATTACATGTCAAGTCATTTAAATCCTGCACATCAAAACTGGAATCACCCAAGTCATCTGTACTTAATTCATCTAAGGGCTCAGTACCAACACTATCAATCTGGATACTGCTACAATGACTTTCAGCAGAAAGATTTACGCTTGACTCCTTTTTCTCAACTACTTCAGGCTTTAGGTCAGTTTCAGAACAATCCTTATGATTTCTGCTTCTGTGAGTTCGGAACGAACCATAAACATTTGTTTTGTAGGAACACCCCTGAAACACACAAACTACTGTTTCATGTTTTTTCAGGTGCTCCGCTATATGTTGAAAATAATCTTTTAAATTTGAATGTTGATTGCAACTGCATAAAAGACATTTAAATGTGGTAAGTTCCGTTTGTGAGGATTGCTGATGACATCTTGACAAGTGGCTCAAAAGTGCATTCCAAGTCTTGCAGGTACATGGACAGTTGAAATAGATGCAGTGATAGGAATGGTGACGTCCATAATGTCTGTGTTCAAGCTTATAATGTTTAAGTAGCTCAGATCTTCGTGAAACAGATGTACCACAGTCTTTGCATTTCCACATTCATCAGAAGACTAGGAAAGAAAGAAAAGTAGACCCACCTTACCAATGTGCCACTTAATACAGTTTGCATGATGCAGAATGGTACATTTGCATGCAGTTTATATAAACAGTTGTGTTTTTGTCATTTACTTCAGCAGGAAAGCAACGCCTTTTTAAAGCAACAGATATTTCATTTTACTAGTTCATGGTGGTAGAGGTATCATTACTTGTCACCATATACCTCTACAACTGATCACACTATCCAGAAATATGTCCCTACTTTGCAATTATTCAAAAGCTGTAATACGTGAATAGGTTTATACAGTATGAAACACAATAAACTGATGTTCTTACAATTACTGAAATCATTTAAATCAATTGAAAGGTTACTTAAACTGCATGAAATGACTTACTATTTATTTAATAGTTTATTGCCTGGTCAAATGAACTTACAGTAAGGTGGGTAACTTTGTGATATTTGTTTTGACTAGAGATGTGACGAGACACTTTCATACTGCCATTCACTATATTATAAATGTAACTAAAGCAATTTTAATTACATTACTAATACATATTACATTAGTATATTGAAATATATTAGGCTATCAGCTGCATCTCTATTTTGGGTTTTTAATTCGTAATTGAACATACATGCAAATGTTCACTTAATTCCGGGACTTACCGAATTCAGTAATGGCTAAAATTGTGACCTTTTCAGGAAACAGCAAACCTGTAAAGACAAAGAAAAAGGCGAGATTTCACATTTAGTTTTACATGGGGATATTAGCATTATCCATTATTGTCACTAAAAACTATCAATTAAATCAGAAATATTAGCGGTATTGTATACAGACATATTATAGAATTAAACAAATTCCTTTTTAATCAGTACTCATGGAAGAGCAAGAGGACCAAAGTTATGATATCCCTCAAAGTAAAACTGTAAATCTGGATTAAAAAGTCTCTATGGCACAGAAAACGGTCACCTATTAATCCCTCTGTTGCTAAACTGAACAGATGCACAGGTAGCGATGTGCAGAGCACTTCTTTAAGTGTCATTAATCACTAAAACTAGTTAATTAAAAGTTGTTCAGTGCTTGAGCGGAGCTCCGACTGCGAATTCCAACTCATTGAACTGAAATACTCCCGTTTATAATTCTGGACGTTTTTTTTTCCATCGACTTTTAAAAGAAAATTGACCAGGGTGCATTTTATCAGACATGAAGCCGACACGTTAAATTGCTGTCGGATTAACACAAACCGACCACGAGCTGTGGCTGTGTATCTGCGGTGGATTAAAGACAAGGCGGGCAGGCAAACGTCTGTGACCACAGTCAAACTAACGTTACATTTTTATTTGTTAAATACACTTTTTTAGTAATTTGTTCTTTAGTATTTTACTCCGAAGGTTTATGCCACTTACAGTAACATGCATTTAAGCTGTCAAATGCGACAAAATGTCGACGTTGACGAGTTTTACCTTCTTCGCCTCACTGTGCTCTGCTGCCAGCTCTGTGAGTACGGCGTGTGCGAGCCGCTGTTGTGTCGAAGTCTGTTCCACCGTCGAATAGTATTTCCCTCCTGTTTAAATGCATATAGACACAACTGTGATTAGCGATAAGGTGGTTCAAATTCAGGTATTGTTAGGGGAAACATATCGACGGGGGAATAGTATTCCACATACAGCTTAATTTATGGTAGCGGCGGTGTTCCGGTCGTGAGGTGCACACCTCCCCGCCCTCAGTAAAAACACGTTTAGAGACCAGAACAGGCCCTCTCCTACTTTTTAAGCACGATTTAAATACGAGCATTATCATACTACCATTATTTTTTTCACACAGATGCAACAAACGAATCTCCCTGTGCATGTGTAAAGAATGCAAATAACTTCGTTTAGCTAACGTTACCTAGCTAGCTAGCTAGTGTTAGCTAAACATGTGCGCAAATTACAAAAGCAGTTGTAAAGTAGTTGCCCTTCCTTCCACTAACTTTAAATGAACATGGAAAACAAACGCTACCATTAAAACAACACAATAAGACTTCTTACCTTGTTTAAACGAGTTTCCTTGAAAAAAACCAAACGACGTCTTCATCGAAGCGAGGTAATGGCGGACAGTAGCAAAACTCAGAATGATGCGAGGTCATGGCCATGGGGTTACGCATAGGGGTTACGTCGTTACGTAGGTCACATGACATGAAAACCTCTGGTTTAAAGTGAAAATATAATTTAAGTACAATTGTTGCTTTTAATTTTTGCTATGGGGAGTGTTATCTGCTTTTATGCAAACGGAAATAAACAGGTTTATCCTAGAAACCGTGATTTTCAACTAGACTAACATAAAAATGCACTTTAAATAAATGACAGTGGTTTCACTTTTTTCAGTGTATACTGCAACCGATTAAGCCGCGATGAGCGGACCACACTAAGTCAAGCTGCGCTTTTTCAGTTATCCTGGATTTCTTCATTCTATTTTTGTGCAACAGGCCCATGGACTCAGGAGTTCTTCACCTGGTGCTTCGATTTATTTCTTCCCCATTCACAGGGAAAGTGCAGTAGTGCAAGGATGAATTATTACAAAAATATATCAAAAACAAAACAAGGAAACTAAGTACAAACTATTCAAATTATCATACTAAACAAATATTAAACAATACAAAAGCCTAAATCATGCCCTGACAATTGGGCTCTAGCACCTGCACCCTTCCAGGCCAAAACCGTTCTGCCCCAAGGAGCCTCTGCCTCCTTCCTTTATACCTGAAGCCCCTCCTACAAAACAAACCAAAGTTAATTGGAAATCAATCAAACCCCATCATGTTACCTCAACATTCCAAAACATTTCTGGCTACATTAATACACAATATACCAACTATAAAACCAGAAATTAAATGTTACATGCTGAACAAGCTTCTCAAAACAGAAAACTTTAGGCACTCCAGTACCCCCCTCTGTACTGGCTTACACTTGGACCGTTCCAGGTCTTCCCCCCTATAAATTACTCCAAACGCTGTCACTTCCTGTTTACCGCTTCGACCCAGATTGTCAGTACCATGGATGTATTAGGAGAACTGGATACAGTGTTCGGCGGGAAGCCCCGTACGTTCCAATGAGAGTGCTCAAAAGTGCATAAAGCAAACATGGAGCCAAGGTGGTAAGCCTCTCCTCAGACCACGAACCTCCTATGGCGCCATTTTAATGCTACAAAGCGATCACCTCCCGTTAGCATTCCATTGACTGCCATTCATTTTGGCGCCACTTTGACAGCGAATAACTTTACATCTGAAGCGTTTAAAGACTCTACTGTCGCATAGTAGAGGAATTACCGTATAGTACAGGAGAAGCGCGCAGGCAGTTTCGTCTCACATTAGCTGTTTAAGTGCAATTACTAATGTTAACTAGCATTTTAGTTAGCAATAATTAGCCTGTGCCTATGTTATCTCCTTACATATACCTACGCTCTCCGTCTCTGCTAGATTGGGAATGATTGAGATTTCTCTTGGCACAGCTACCAGAAGACTTACAACTTTCAGACACGTTGCTCACGTCACATTTACGTCGTCTCTCTCAGTTGGAGGCTGCGCAGTAACGCTCAGCGCTCACCGGAAAAGTGCTTCTAACGGCCTTCACTGGTCTCCGTCCAGGGCAACGAGATCTGTTGGTCCACTCTTATATACAGTCTATGCATGGAGCTCGGCTCTTCCGCATTGTTGGCCCATAACGCTGGTTGGCTCACGATGGGCATGCGCACTAGCAACAATTTGTTTGCGTTGTCGTAGCAACCGGTAGCAACATGCGCGTTCATGAGCTTCTCTCTCGTGTCTCTTACTCTCTTAGTGGTGAACTCATGAACTCGCCGTTTTCACTGTCTAAAATATTCACTAACGTTAAGCATTGTGTTTTCGTTGTTCCCTATCGTTTACATGCTTAGCTAAATAAACAATAGATGTATTTAGCTAGACAACCAAGGAGATTTAATAATTATGTTGTGCTACTAGCTAGCTAGCTACTAACTAGCGCTAGCTAGCAGTTAGCCTGCAGTTTTCGTGACTTCAGCTCTCAGCCACGTTACAAGCTTTACAGCATACGGCCCTCGGATGTATCATAAGAGAGAACCAAGGCGATGTAATCACTATGTCTGTAATAACGTTATGTAGGCATATAACTGGCTATGTATAGATCTTAACACAGCCATGCTAGCTACCCCTGATGTTAGCAACTAGCTAGCTAGCCGATAGCCCGCCAGTTTGGGAAACGCTAATGACGTTACATCCACGTAGCTAACAGGCTTTACAGTATAGCCACATACATCCATAGGGTGTATCATAACTTCATAAGATAATACCATGGACGTATTAATAGAACACATGGTGAATTACAACCATTAGCTATATCCATTATTACAGCTAGCTACATGAGCTCGGGAAAACAGTCATGTGAGCGGGCGGGCGCAGTCCCGCGGCTCTGCTCGCGTCCACTATGCACGTTCATCATGCCAAATTTAATAATTCTGGATTCGCTTCTAGTGAATGTTAAAAATTTTAAAAACGTAACGTTTTAAACAAGGTCCCTTTCAGTGTTCGGGCTGGTAAGTTGATATACCCAGAAACAAATTATCTGCTGAAATATAGACGTTTCTTTCGCCATGCAAAGTCTATGTGAAAAGTCTTTCTGGGCCATGGGGTGCAGTACCACCGTTATCCGCTAAGCCCATGGTGGCTTTTAGACTCGGCGCTCTTCCTGGGGGCTTGGTCAGTACCATAGACTGTATATAAGAATGGACCAACAGATCCCGTTGCTCTGGACGGAGACCAGTGAAGGCCTTTAGAAGCACTTTTCTGGTGAGCGCTGAGCGTTACTGCGCAGCCTCCAACTGAGAGAAACGACGTAAATGTGACGTGAGCAACGTGTCTGAAAGTTGTAAGTCTTCTGGTAGCTGTGCCAAGAGAAATCTCAATCATTCCGAATCTTGCAGAGAAGGAGAGCGTAGGTATATGTAAGGAGATAACGTGGACACAGGCTAATTATTGCTAACTAAAATGCTAGTTAACATTAGTAATTACACTTAAACAGCTAATGTAAGTCCAAACTGCCTGTGAGCTTCTCCTGTACTATACGGTAATTCCTCTACTATGCGACAGTAGTCGCGTGGTTATGACACAATCGTTAGCCTATTTTTACAAAAACGTATACTACGGAGCCATAACGTGAGGTACAAGGTAATGGAGCCTTTTATACATTGTCGTGTTTCTTTAGAAATAAACAATGGACAAATAAAGTCTTTAAACGCTTCAGATGTAAAGTTATTCGCGGTCAAAGTGACGTCAAAATGAATGGGTGATCGCTTTGTGGCATCAAAATGGCGCCATAGGAGATTCGAGCTCTGAGGCGAAGCTTACCCCCTTGGTCAGTACCCGATCCGTACCGCCTGTAAGATCCGTTCTGCGCATGCAACGCAACTCAATGTGTTTTATGACGCTGCCTGATCAGTTCTACGCTTGCGCACAGCTCTATGGTTACCAGAAGAAAACATTAGACAGTGACAGTAGATCGTTATGATGGCAGAGATGAAGTTTACAAGGTGTTTGCTGGAGTTTCCTAAAGTATCTGTTAATGATATACGGAGGGTCGTCCGGCCATCCAGTACAACACCATGTAGCAAATTAAATAAAGACTTCAAATTTTACGTTTCATCATTTCTTTGAAACTTTGAAGGTAATTTGCTAATGCTAGCTAGCCTGAGCTAGAAGCCTTGCTTTGGTGTTTTAAGTCATGACCAGCATACTCCTAGCTAACTATTTTGTAGCTCAATGCTGGACATTTCACCCCAAATTTCGGTCACTTTACTGTATTTGTATTTGTTTAGCTAGTATTTGGTTTAGAAGCTTTTATTGGTGATTTTTTACGGTACAACGTCCTGCTACATACGTACATATATAGCTAGCTATATATGCTCCGCTATGTCGCGTTAGCATGCAGCTACAATAGTTAGCTATGAGTATGCTAACGTTAGATTGTAGTGGAACGAAGCAGCACTTTCTAACGTCAAAAATCACAGATAAAGGCTTCTGAACCAAACACTACACAATCGGACATGTTTCAGCAGGAATGTGACCCGGAATTGGGGAGAATTTAACAACATTGCCAGCTAAGATGACATGTTTACTGCCGTTAGCATGTAGCTACTATAGTGGTACACAGCAGTGGTGTCTGGAAGAGCTGTCATCCCGTCTTCGAAAGGACACTTATGTACGTTTACACTTCATCGCATTAATAATATACAGTCTATGGTTATTAGTCAAGACGAAGTATTAAAAGTAAAAACATTAACATAAACAACACAACAACGACGTCGCTACACGGTTTTGGATCAGTGACAACAAGTCTTGATTGTTTGTAGCTATGACTATTGTATAATAAAGATTTAATTAAAAAAAAGTTGTGATGTTTGGTCGTAAAGTGTTTCAACGCATGCGTGGCACAAATCGCACAGGGACATTGTTAGTTTTCTACTACGTAATCATGCGCATGCGCAGAACGGATCTTACAGGCGGTACGGATTGGGTACTGACACATTTGAAGATGAGAACAGGTGAATGAGACATGCAAACATTTGGATGACCTTGGGTAAATCCAATAACCTAAAATAAATAACTTGAAATTAACTGTGTATGTGTCATATTTATCAAATCATGATTTCTACTCTTTCGACTAGTACTTAAATACACTGAAAGGAAATAACATGAATTGACAAGCCATGTGTCCATTGATGCTAGCCCACATGCTAATGGTAATACTAATGCTAACAGTCCTATGCTAATGCTCATGCTAGGGTTAGCTTAGCATGCTAGGACCAATGCTACCACTGACTTAAATGAAGGCATGGGGTAACCCCATGACAGTGTTCATTTTCAAACAGGTTAAAACTTGCAGTCTTCAGATCCAACTGACTATATATATATATATATATATATATACTATAGATATGAAGAACATATCTAGAGGCATTTAGTAGACTTTAAGCAGCTGCCTCTGGAGCTACTCCCCAAGACCTTTAAACAAACTTTGATGTGTAAAATCGGCACACATCAAAACATAAAATTTAAAGATCCCTCACAGCTCTGGGGGTAGGGACTTGGCTTGGCAACCAGAGGGTCACTGGTAAAATAAGATAAGAGATAAGATAGACTTTATTAATCCCACACTGGGGAAATTCCAGTGTTACAGCAGCTCAAAAGAAAAAAAGAAAAACAATGTACACACATCAGAATAACACAAATACACATTAAGTAGATGTGTGTTAGTACGGGTTTAGACTCGTAGCTGGAGAGGTGCCAGTTCACCTCCTGGGCTGGGAGTTCCAGTGTAAAACAAAAAAAAAAAAATACTTTTGGAAAAACATCCGCCCACTCCGATCTGTGCAACATACCCAATCTTTAGTATTCCCCAGACTTTATTTCATATTTTGGGCTACTCTTCCTGTTGCAAATAAAAAATTGTTCTTACTAAGTTAATTGCTCAGATCTGGGAACACAGCACATGGTTCAGGTTACTGGGCAGGTGCCACCAGTTATTAGATTTTAAACAAATGACATGCTTGTGTTTCTTACCCAGTCTGACTCATTGTTATGTCACTGCTTTCACCGTTGCTCATTTTGGTAGTGTTTGCTTGTTTACAACCTGCCTGATTTACCACTGTTGTAGCCATGACATTCTGTTCCAAGATCTCAGCAATTAACTTGGAAACAACAATGTTATAACCGAGGAAAAGAAATCTATGAAAATAATAACCAATATGCAATATACAGATATTATACTTTAATATTTGTGTCACGTTGAAAAGGAAAACAACCAGCCTTTTGCAGGATGGATTATTATTATTTTTTTTATAACATTCTATACTTAACTACAAAAACTTTATTCATCGTGAAAAGATGTCACAACTTTGCAGTGCTGACAAAAAAGAAATCATTCTAGAATTCATACAGTCACATAGGTGTAAGTTTATATATTTAATTTAATATTTGTTTTTGGGTGTTCAACAGTAAAATATTACAATACAGTAACAGCAACACCACGTAACAGTACAGAGACACAGAAAGACATATATACAGAGACATGCACACAGATGGGCGTGGGACATCTTACCATTAAAGTGTCATATAAAGACCTTGCTGTTACACAGAGACACAAAGTCTGTTTCTATCTCTTTGGTACATTACTTCCATTATCTTAGTTTGATGGCCATTACTTCTGCAATATACCACACAATCTGGTAATGCTGTTTAATTATGTAGCAGTGTTATTATTGTATTAAGTCTGAAAGCATTTCTAACGAAACAGTTAGGGCATAAGTGTTAGAATGGCATATATATATATATATATATATATATATATATATATATATATATATATATATAACGAAAGAGTCACATCTTCTCCCATGCATTAAAAATGGTCACGCTTTCCTCTGGTCTGTTGATATGACCAGTGAGGAGTGTTGATGTCTGGCCGTATGTGATCATCCAACCCGGTCTCACGGCAGTTTGTGTAAATGTCACGTTATTTTTAATCTATTGATACGTGTGCACGTGTCTCGCCCTCCTTCTCCCTAACTTTCCTCCTGAAGTGCTGCCTGCCCAGATAAGACATGGGTTCAGGACACTATTAAGAAAGGCCGAATTATGTTCCCCAGAAGACCTCCCTCCTCTTTTAGTCTTTTAGGGTTACAGTATGTCCCATGCGGCGCAAACAATCAAAGAGGGAGTTCAAACCTCACAGTGTTGAGCAGGGTCTTATTTAATGTGAATTCAGATTACATAAGTACTACTTCAAATAGTTTTCTTATCTTTTGTGAAAATGACTAACAATTTCATTATGTGAAATTGTAAAACAAAAAAACTCATTAAAACAATCCTGCAGATCAGATTGAGTTTACTTCAGGTTTAACACTTCTCAACAGGTTTGAGTCTGTAGAGGTGGTGCGGACGGTCATTGTTCTGTTAATGCTCCATTGCTTGAAGAGACCCCTGACTTTTTCCCTGAAGTTCTTTCCTACAATGACGTAGAGGATGGGGTTAAGAACACTGTTGAATAAAGCTAAGTACATGGAGATTGTGCGGCAGATCTGTAGGTTGGCGATGATGCTACATCCTTTCAGGACATCAGCTCTTTTGAGTGTTTCCAGTATCTTTACCACGTGGTGTGGCACCCAGCAAATCACAAACGCCAAGAGGACCACCAGCACCAGAGTGGTGGCCTTCTGCTCTGTTTTCTGGCTGTTTGACCTCTCAATTAACTGGTTATTCAGAGAGTGAATAATAATGAGAGTGCAGTAGGAAATGATGCAAATGGGTATGATTAAGCCAAATGTATTCTGCATCCCTTCAAACAGGAACTCTTCCTTGATATCGCTGTAATTAAGAAAGCATAGACTTCTATTATATTGAGGGAAGTAGGACACTTTCCTGTACATGAGTGTGGGGATGCTCAGGAGCAAGCCGAAACCCCACACAAGCAGACAGCCCAGTTTGGCAAATTTTGTCCTACTTATTCCTTTATGGGACAGTGGGTGCACCAGTGCAATATAGCGATCTATGCTAATCAGAACGAGGAAGTAGATGCTGCAGTAGGTGTTCATGTTGATGGGAAGGGAGAACAGTGAGCACAGGTAATGAGAAAAGGGCCAGTCGTATCTGTTGATTGCATATGCAGCCCACAAAGGCAACCACGCCATTAAGAAAAAGTCAGCAGCAGCCAGGTTACTCAAGTAGATCTCAGCCACGGTGCAGGCCTTCTTATGAAGGCAGAAAACCATCAGGACAAACCCATTCATCCCGATTCCCAGCACACTGATCAGCAGCATATACGCCGGGACCACAGTTGACTGCCAATCTTTGAATTCTGCTGGAGGACACTCGTCCGTGGTGTTGTTTTGGTCTCCAAATGTAGTCGCTGTGCTGAAATTAGCAGAGTCGCTGTGGAGAGTTAAAGGGAAGGCAAACCAGACAAGATTTAAAACAAAGACGATTTGAAAGTAACTTTAAAGCTTTCTTTAAAATGTTGCTATTATCATGAATACTAAGTTAATACTGTGAAATATTCAATTCAATTTTATTTATAGTGTCAAATCCTAACAGAAGTTATCTCAGGACACTCAGATAACGTAGGTCTAGACCACACTACCAGAAACCTGACAAAACCCCCAAGAGCATTCATTTGGTGCGACAGCGTCAAGTCAGTTTTACAATGATCTTATCACATCTCGTTGGTAGCTTTTCAAATAAATCAGGTTGGGTTTGATGAGTTCTCATAAAACTCTGCAGGTAAATACATTGTTATGGCTGTTTGTGGTCTTGCCAGAGACTTCCAGAGCATGACCTTGTATGTGTGTAATATTTTAGACAAAAACTTAGAGAAGAAAACACAAGGGTTCAAAGTTGGCCAATCCTCAACGGAGAGAGAGAAAGAGAGCGAGCGAGCTAGCGGTGGTGGTGGAGCAAACTAGAGAGTAAATTAAGAGGGGGAGCGCCACAAAGCAGTGAGTCAGAGGAATAAAATGATCTTTTCAGATTGTTGCATGACAGAATTGTTCTAAAGCACAACTATCCATACACACACCTCCGCAGAAAGGTGCTGTATTATGAGTGAATGCAGAGCTTCATCATGTCTGCTTCTTTGTGAACAAATGTTCCACAATCACCGAAAGAAAAAGAAAAGGGAACACATATGCTGAGGGCAGGGTCTCTGTAGATACAGACACCACCACACAATTCTAGTGGGTCATAAGAGAGATTACTTTTGTATTAGCTTATACATTGTGTTTTTTTTTAGAAGCACTGCATATCATACCTCTTAAGGTTGTATGTGAATTGTGAACTATATTTAAGGCCCGAGCGCTGACAGCGGCTATTGAAACTAAAGGAATTATTATTCCTTCTTTCTTCCGGCAAATGAATTGCCTTTTTGAGGGTTTTAACATACTCAAAAACTCACCAAAATTGGCGGTCGCATCAATCCTGGTGAAAATGTACGTATTTTAAGGGTTTCGGGAATAGGCGCACAAAAATGGCTCGCTAGCGTCCACTACAAAGTTAAAAAAATTGCATTATGTTTAATGTTGACTAACGAAACTTGGTACACATATGTAGCATGTCAAGACTTACAAAAAAGCTCATTGGAGCCATACCCTTAACCCAATAGGAAATCCGCCATTTTGAATTGAAAGTTCGAAATTAGTGTGATTTTTGGTCATTTCCACGTCGTACTTTAATGAACTCCTCCTAGAGATTTCATCAGATCAACTTCAAATTTGGTCTGTGCCATCTTAAGACGTTAAAGAAGAAGTTATTAAAAGAAAAACTTTTCGGCATAGGGCATGGGTGTGGCGGAGCGGCCATTTTATGCGTTTCGCCATAGAAACAGGAAGTGGGTGTAACTTGAGTGTACATTGTCCAATTGGCTCAAAACTTTTCATGATTCATAAGAGTCTAACCCTGACGACATCTACAGGCCAATATTGGCTCAAAGTCATAGCGCCCCCTAGTGGCAACAGGAAGTAGGCCTAAAACTATAGGTGCTATACTTTAACAAACTACTAGAGATTTCATCCGATGGACTTCAAATGTGGTCTGTACCATCTCAACACCTTGTTGTAACTTTAGTGTATATTGTCATCTGCCCGAAATTTCTCACGTTTGACAAGGGTCCAGGCCTGAGGACATCTACAGGCCAAAATTGATTTTTGGTCATAGCGCCCCCCGCTGGCAACAGGAAATACGCCTTATATGACAAACATCATCCAATTTACATGAAACTTATGTGTGGTCTACATGGGATACTGAGCTGCCCCCTATACTTTAACCATGCCCATGTACTTAGGCCACGCCCCCTCTTAGGGCTTTTGAACCGTTTAAGGCAGAATCTTACGTGAGTTATCAATGAACTCAGCAGAGACTTCTTTTTTTATTGGTAAAGGTTTGTCCCGACCCCTATGCTTTGGCCACGCCCCCTGTCACAGCTAATGAACTGTATGACGTAGAGTCTTGTGAGGTATCATTGAACTCAGCAGGGAGTTCCCTTTTCATTGGTAAAGATTTGCAGTGTATGAGTGCCGCGTTAATGCACGGTCACAAGGAGCGGCGTCCGCCAGTAACCTCGATGCGCGGAGAGGAGCGAGGGCCCATCCAACGCTGCTTGCAGCTTTAATTTGAGTTATTTTTATGTAATAAAAGAAACCATTTTGATTGATTTTACCTGGAATGTACAAAATGAAAGAAATATTCATAAAAAATAATAAAAATGAAAATCCTTTTCAAAAAATTCTTAGGGATAAATAAATTGTTTGATAGACTTATTTTGTGAGCTGACACTACTCTTAATATAGTGATGTTGGTGTGTATGTGTACGTTCCGAGAGTATGGCATAGTGTGTGACAGCATTGTTCTCACGAATGCCAATACAAAATTCTCCTAAGGAAAACAAGAAAGTCTTGAGGATCTTACTTTAAAAAAAGAGTGGGCATGATAGAGAGGGCGGAATGTTTGCAGACGTGAGAGACAAACAAAACTATCATTGTGTAATATATATATATATATATATATATATTGAGAATTTGACTGATCGTTTTCCTAAAGATTCACTCTATTTCTGGGGGTGATAGTGCAAAACCAAAAATCACTTGTGCAAGCAAGGGAAACGAAATTCTGGAATCAAATGTTTCCATAAACACTTAATAGTGAAATAAAAAAATAATGGAATAATATCTGAGTTACATGGGTAGGTGGCAGCTTCCCTGTCAAATGGGGGATGAAAGATGACATTCACTGGGATGCCGAGCTTCGGGGCTTAGGGCACTGAACATGAACAGTCTGGATCAACCGAAGTACATTTCCAAGCAAGTTTAGAAGAAAATTTGGATTGTGCAATAAGCCAGGCCTGCTTGGCTCTCTCTGGGAATGATTGTAAAGGTTTACCAAGAATATGTAAGTATGTAGTATCTTACTGGGATGTTTTGGGACAGATTGGTGGAGATTGCTATGGGTGAAGTACACACAGTGATACACTGGTAGAGCAAATTACGTTTAACCAACTGTGGTTCATTACATTTCTTTTGATTCCAATAAAGAATAAATTCATTAGAACTGTGTGGTACTGTAAAATTAGTGAAGATAGGGCTGCCACGTGAAGGCTCAGTACCGCTAACCCCTTTTATTTTTCATAGATGTTTTTATATTTTTTATAATGCGTTTAGTTTTTTTATACTGTTTTTAATACATTTCTTATTTATACATATCTTTTTCTATTTTCTTCAGTTGTTACCTCTTATTCTGGTTTATTTTTTATACTTATTTGCCCTGTGACCTTCACTAGATTTACCATTAGTCGTCACACTTCTCCTTCCATAGAGGTTGAATATAGTGATTCTCACAATTCCCAACTTGACATGGTCCACAAGCAGGCATGCATGGTAGTCCATATGCCCTGCAACTGCACCGTTGTGTTCGGCAGGCAGTTGTGCAATTACAGTGGATCATAGTCTTACTGGACATAACTGGCAGGAACCGATTGTCCACCGGTTTCCATCCCCAATCCACTGTGTTCATGTCACCTTCCTTTCCAATCAACACCATGATCTGGAAGTAAACTCTTTGTCAGTGGTATTTAGTTGAGGACTCAATTGGAGGCAGACGTTATGGGTTAACAAATTATTTTGGTTAATAATTTGGCGGTAACGATTTTCTTGCTAAAAATGTTGTAGGGCAAAGAGGCAAGTGAATTGGTACTCTTTCCACCAAACAACACTGCCATTGCCGTGGTCCCATGGTCCTCTATTACATTCCTTGCTTGATGTGGGAGCAGAAACACGTTTGCACAGGACTGGATGGTTGATTCATCATTCACAAGTTTCTGGAATGCTGTCTGTTTGCCAACACTAAAAGTGCGTGAAGTTGTATATTCATGTTTTCACAGGATGTGAAGGCATAACAAGCAACTCTCCATTATATGTACATACATGTTTATTTTATATAAACTTCATTTGACAGTAATAACAAGCAACACCAATATATCTACAGACTTTTCTTATAAGTGCATGGGATTTACTTCATAAACATTATTTGACAGTAATTACTATTACTATCCAATATATGTTCACAACTTCCTCATTAGTAAATGGGGTTTTGAATGTACAAAAACCAAAAGGGCTATGTAAAAGTGCATTTGCATCAACTACTTTTACACGCAATAAATATATACATTTTTCTGCTGACATTTTACAGCATTGTCCAATCCATTCACTGCAGATCCCTAATTGAGATGTATGAGATTTTAAGATGTATCATAACCAGAAAGTATTATAAAATGACCATTTACTGCATGCTTTACAAAGAAATGCACTATTTAAACAGTGCTATCCTTAAAGTTCACATATGAATAAACTTATGGGAGCAAAAACTGTCTGGTACATTGTATTATAGCAAAAGGGGAACTATGGGCAATTTGGGAATTCATACATGTGTGTTAAAAATGTCAGTGAACATGAACAACTCTCTCCAAAATCTAAAAACTCATTTGTGATGTCATCTGATATGTCTGGAGCTTTTCCAAAAACAATGAATTGAGAAAGATTTTAAAGATGACACTGAGAACACCCAGGGGGATGTTAGGAGGTAACGGGTAGAGTTTCTGTTTCAGAAATGAAACGCTAACATAGAATAAACCTCATTTGGGTTTTTTTTTATTCTACAAAATTAGTTTCACATTCATTGTCTATGAAGCAGCTTAGTAATTAGTACGATTATTTCGCATGTCAATATATTTTTTCGAACTGTTGTTTTTGTCACAAGTAGTGTTTACTTATGAGGATCACCAAACAACAACACAGAGGCTGCTGTCCGAACTACAGACTGTCAAGCAAACTTTATTACTCCTTTCAACCTTTACAAAGGCAGCGTATGCCAGAAACATTCTTTCCGTTTTTACCTTTCACAATAAGCCCTAGACATATGCTACACTGTTTTTCAGAGGGAATTCAATTGAGTATTAACTGTATACTCCATTAGAGTTGGAGGAAAGTCAATAAATAGCTTATAGTAGCTTAGTGTTACAGCTTTTCCTGGGACGTATCTGGAGCTAACCCCCGTCCCTCCACTCAGCAGCCTGGAAACCAGACAGGACAGCTTTTGGTACTTTTGAGGAGCTGCAGCATTTATTTGTTCTCAAACTGCAGAATCTAGCTGCTGTACAATCACTTTATATCTTCACCACTAAACGTTAACTCTCCTCTGCTCCGACTGCTCTCTCTTTCTCGTCCGCCCACACCACATCTTCCGTCACTTTCTCGCTCTCTTCAGCATCTGTCCTACCAACATGTTAGATGAGCTGGCGCGAATATCCAAAACTTTTATTGAAAACTGTTGCGAATTTGCATCCTGCAGTTTTGATGTGAAATATTCACAGGCGATTATTTTGCATATTGGCGTCGCTTATTCGTCACGCCCCCAGTGTGTAACGGTCTTAAGTCACACATGTACAAGTCACAAGTCTTAACCTTCACTGTCTTGAACAAGTCCCAAGTCACTGTGTTTAGACTCAAGTAAGGCTGTACCAACAAAAAGGGGTGTAACAATGTTACAAATCCACGTCCGGTTTGTTTTTGTTTACAAGCACAGACCAGGTAAAGCAACCGTTAACACTGCAGGGGCCCGTTTCAGGAAGGAGGTTTAACAAACACTGAGTCTAACCCTGATATCTGAGTTGCTTTACCCTGAGATGGAAAACTGAGTTTTCGGTTTCAGGCAGCATGAATGGAGCCATGATACTACGATTCACCATGGTAACAACCACAAACAAACTGGTGGGCGGAAATACTGCACATACAGCGAGTTTGAACATGTATTTAGTTAAAAAAGCAACACAGCGGCTGCTGTAAAAGAGAGAATTTGCGTGGGAGAAAAATTGCTGCTAGAGTAAATGCATTCCAATATAATGTATATCATATTTAATCATAAGTATAATATTACTCATGAAATGGTATTGAACCTATAATCTATAAAAGTCCTAGACCTACTAATCCCATTCTGAGGCTGCAGCACTATCATTAACAGAATTATAATTCATAATCTTTTATTTCAAAGAGTTTACATCATTCACCTGCAATACTGTGGAACTCCTTTTTAATGTCTCTTACTGGTTTGTGTCCAGGGAACACTACAAAAATGTTTAAAAAACGTTTCAGAGCGAGTCACACTCTTCTGACAGTGCTTTGCTATACAGTGGTTTTACTAATATGCTCCACATCACCAATGTTGTAAAGAAAACTGCCGTTTGCAAAAAAATGTAATGTGACACAAATAATCTACTGGGATGTAGAGCACGTCCACGATGGGTGACGTTAGTGAAATGAGCACGGATAAGGTTATGTAGGCTACATGACTAGACTGGGAAGAAAAACGGCACCGCTCAAATAGGTAGTTATCTGGAAATTAAAATGCGTCGGGGCCTCAATATCATCTCCCGACGTATGTTTAACACCCTGAGAAGTAATACAGCTTCTTCATCAACGGGATCGTCGACAAAAGGACATTACATGTTTTGAGAAAAAAAACAACGTTTTATAGTCTGCCTAATATGGTTAATAAACCAACCCTGTTTTTTCATTCATGCAAATAACAAACTGCGCTAAAATGCACCTGATACAGACTGCAATTATGAATGATGAAATGAAAGAGCGCTGTGTCAGAGGGAGGAGACTGAAAGAAGAAAACCTGCTCCCGACCAGGTTAGGTTCACAGAGTCCAAGGTTAAGTTACCTCTCTTTCTGAAACGGAAAACACAGTTACCCTCATCTCAGGGTTAACAAACAGTTTTCACTAAACCTGCTTTCTGAAATGGACCCCAGATGTCAGCTGTATGTGGGTTTGTGAACTCCTTGCTGCCTCCTTCTTAGCCTCTGCTGGGCTCCCTTTTGCTCTGGGCTATCCTTTTCTCAGCCATCTGATGCACGAGTCTTCAACTTCACCCAGGCTATTCAGACCGTAAAGCAGGTTCTCAGGCTAGCTGTGGGAGAGCTGTCTGGTCTGTTGATCCTTGTCAAACTGAACACCGAATGAGAGCGATAACATGGGTGAGAAAGATGTGGTAAGGTACAGCTGATAACGTGTGATACTGTATGGTGAACATCTCTTTACTTATAATTGTCTTTATCTCCTTGATCTTCTTATCTTGGTATCTTCCTTTGTTCCATCTTGCCTAAACAGGGATAAAGAATTAGGGTGAGATTTGGAAATTACTGTAACAGTACTATACACAGATTTATTTGTAGAGGCTTGCCAGCATTGACCACCAGGTATTTATTTATTTAGATTTACAGCAAAAATTAAACTTAAAAAATACATAATTAATTACAGACTGAGTGCAATTGTCTGGAGGGAGAAACACTTATAAATAGAGCAAGTAGCCAGCCTATATCTTATTTCTGAATTTGTTCAATTCCCTGTCCATTTATTTTTATGTGGAAAGCTAGAATGGAAATATTCTCTCTGGAAAGACAGAATGGTAATGTTAAGTTGGACACACTGAATCATGAGTTCAAATTAAGATGTGGTCCACAAAGCAGACGCTCCGTTTAATGTCATGTTGTAACTTGTTACACTTGTAAATCTCAAATGTAAATTGACCCTTCGCTAAGCCACGCCCTCCTTAGTTACTGTTGCTACACCTGTCAAGCTTTCGTGCCTGGCACGTCCATTACAGTATGTCTGCACCGGTGTCAGACATTCCCAAGGAGATAATTAGTAATTTTTGGCGAACAGGTGAAATATCTGAGCGAGCAAGACAAAAGGGACTGCAGTATGCATTCGAGGGATATATCCACGACATAATATGCAACCGATTAGAGAATAATTTCATCAAAATTTAAGCTAAAGCCTATAGGTCATGCAATAATGTGAGCCGCTTCATACGCTGACCATTCAAATGGGAAACACACAAATTGAGGAACAGCTATGTTCATGTAAGTGACATTTGAAAATAATGTAATAATTATAAATCAAACAGCTTATCCATAAATCTTGTGGAATAAACACAAGACATTAGCTTGAACACTTTGCAATGATAACATTCTCCTGCTTATATTTTTATCGATTAACAAAATGCTGAAATATATTTGAAAGTATGTCAGTGAGCCTCCGTCTTGCCTTTAATCATCTTAAGGACGGGTTAATAACAGATGTGTACCCACTCGATCGCTCTCTGGGACATGTTTTCATGCTAATCAAATGTGTTTGGAGCTTGGAACAAGCTAGCGTGGATCGCTGATTAGCTTACAACGCTAGTATTCGTAGCACAGGGAAAGTAAAAACAAATCGCTATTTATACTACTAAAAAGGCTCAAAATATCACCACACTTCAACGGTATCATAGCGAGGGTCCCTAAATGTTAACTGAAGCATTGAGAACTTTGTAAGTGTACAGACAGTTTGTTAAAAAGATAGTTTAGAAAGACAGTAGTTCCAAAGACGGTGGCCGCCTGTATACGAGAACGCAACTGTCTTTATAATCTATCTTTTTAACAAACTGTCTGTACACTTACAAAGTTCTCAATGCTTCGGTTAACATTTAGGGAACCTCGTTATGCTACCGTTGAAGTGTGGTGATATTTTGAGCCTTTTTAGTGGTATAAATAGAGATTTGTTTTTACTTTCCCTGTGGCCCGAATACTAGCTAGCGTTGTAAGCTAATCAGCGGTCCACGCTAGCTTGTTTCAAGCTCCAAACACATTCGATTAGCATGAAAACATGTCCCATAGAGCGACAGAGTGGGTACATATAACCCCTAGGTTTGTTTTGCGCCGGAATGGTCCTTGAATGGTCCAAATATATGCATTATGAACAAAGAACCGTCATTATTTCCAAGCAATGCTGTGCTGAGTTAGCTAGCTAGCTAGCTTAGCGTGTTTTTGCCTTGGAGCAAACGTATGTGTTTTTGTTAATACTGTCGACATTTAGCTAGTTGTGAATGGGGCCTCCTACACTGCTTGATCCACGCCCGGCCTTTCTCCCATTGGGTTTTAGGTTTCGGGAAGGGAAACTCCACCACCCCTCCAAACTTTTAGGATACCGGGTATCGGATTTGCACAACGCTTCGGCGTACGGTGTTTCCCTCGCTCGAAAGCTTGACAGACCTCACGCGCCTAGTTACGGTTGCTAAGCCACGATTGGCCTGTGGCGGTTTTCGGGTGTGGCTTAGCGAAGGGTCAATTACAACGTGTGGTTCACTGTTCATAAAGTAGAACCGACTTAAAGTTAGTCAGCTGAGATAGCTTATGTAAACTTGAGGCATAACCTAGCTAGGTAGTAACGTTAAACAGCGGGTTACCGGTTAGTTAACAGTAACGGTAACTACCTAGCGTTAGGAGCAACGGAGCGTTATAACGTTTCTTTAATTACTAGTATTAGTACCCAGCTAATCAAGCTAACCTGCTAAACTGTCTACTACTAACATTACGTTACTTAGCAAGTTAACGTTACTAAGCTAACTGCCACCTGTCTTTGTCAGGTCCGTGTTTGCACGAGGAAATAGAAACATGTAAACATAGTAAACATGGAACGTTGATGTTACTAAATTAACGTCAGCGTTAGTCAACGGACCAATATAATGTAGTTAACCGTTATATATATATATATATATATATATATATATATATATATATATATATATATATATATATATATATATATATATATTTAGCTAGCTAGCTAGCTAGCTAACATTACGATTGGTGCATGGTTCACATTCAAGGCTAACATTACGCTAAGGACAGTCTTAAAGGAGAATTCCGGCCAATTTTTACGTTAATCTTGATCGTTATAGCTACGCGAGTACTTTCGATAGAAAAAACCATGACCCGAATCAGTGCAGGTAACACGGAGACGCTGCAGCTATGTACTACAAGCGTCCCCTGAGCTAAAACAGCAGTGGTCGGGGCAAGTTTTAGAGTGCCTTTGTGCCTCTTGACAGACACAAAATGCAATTAATATGTCTGTGCCACATGAACAGGGCCCTTAAGTGTCAACAAGATGCGTTTTCAGCTCAGACAGTGTTTAAATTCACCTACCCTGGTCCCTGTCTCGATCCTGCCGGTAGCTAGCTTGCCCTTCTAGCTGATAGCCGTTAGCTGCCGTCCGGTGAGTGTATTCAGACAGGCTTCTGTGATAATCATCCCAATAACAATCCATGGAGCGGCGGTGGTGTGGCTATGTCCTCCAGAGGACAGGTCATGTCACTTCTTGAAGTGTATTCCCCCCTAAAAAAACAGTAGTGCGGTAGTAGCAGTTAGCTGCTAGCTGCCCTCCAGTGAGTGTGTACAGCCAGATAGCCGTTAGCTGCTAGCTGCCGTCCGGTGAGTGTATTCAGCCAGGCTTCTGTGATAATCATCCCAATAAAAATCCACAGAGTGCCCGGTGGTCTGGTGGATGTCCTGCATAGGACAGATCATGCCTTCGCAGCGAAAGGTTTAGATTATTTCCCCTCAAAATAGGTAATTGAGCACTGTAGTGGTTATGTCTCCTGGGAATTCAGTTGTAGCAGGAAAAGGTAAACCGTAGTGTGCAGATTGGAGCGTAGTGTGTGAAGAGTGAAGAGCGGAGTTGTTTATAAGGGAAGAAGCTTGGAGTAACGTAACTATGGAGAATATAGCAGATATACAACACACGGAAGAGCCTTTTGAGTTTGATGGTCGTCCTTATTTATTCAAACCCGAGTATACAGACGAAGAACTAGCCTCACAAGAGTTGGAAAGAACGAGACAGACAGAGGGGAAACAGGCAGATGAACTTGCTGCTACAAGCGCAAGCTAAAGCTAGCCTTCAGTAACTGGAGGACATAGCCACACCACCGCCACTCCGTGGATTATTATTGGGATGATTATCACAAAAGCCTGGTTGAATACACTCACCGGACGGCAGCTAGCAACTAACGGCTAACGGCTATCTGGCTGTACACACTCACCGGAGGGCAGCTAGCAGCTAACAGCTACTACCGCACTACTGTTTATTTTAGGGGGGAATAAACTTTAAGACGTGACATGACCTGTCCTCTGGAGGACATAGCCACACCACCGCCGCTCCGTGGATTGTTATTGGGATGATTATCACAGAAGCCTGTCTGAATACACTCACTGGACGACAGCTAGCAGCTAACGGCTAATGGCTATCAGCTAGCAGGGCAAGCTAGCTACCGGCAGGATCGAGACAGGGACCAGGGTCGGTGAATTTAAACACTGTCTGAGTTGAAAACGCATCTTGTTGACACGTAAGGGCCCTGTTCATGTGGCACAGACATATTAATTGCATTTTGTGTCCGTTAAGAGGCACAAAGGCACTCTAAAACTTGCCCCGACCACTGCCGTTTTAGCTCAGGGGACACTTGTAGTACGTAGCTGCAGCTTCTCCGTGTTACCTGCACTGATTCGGTTCGGGGTTTTTTCTATCGAAAGTACTCGCGTAGCTATAGCGATCAAGATTAACGTAAAAATTGGCCGGAATTCTCCTTTAATGTAACGTTAGCTAGCTAATGCCAGACACACTTTGATAAGGCACATAAACGGCAAATGCTAACGTTATCCCTGCCGACATTTTAACATTGTGAAACGTATGCAAGTGTTATCTTAACTCCAGTCCAGTTGATATCTTGTGAGGAAACTGCATGTAAATAAAAAGAAAAGTATTACTTTACCTTAAGTGAAAGCTGAATGTGAATCATCGTAGAAAAGTCCTGACTCCTGCGTTACATTATTATCCACACTGTCTCTGCATCGAGATGAGTTTGACGTTAGCACAGCCCCCCATGAAGTCAAACAATATCATTGGTCAAGATCGTCTCTGCCCGGCATGATTCATCCAATGATTGTGCAACATTCAATTATTTGAATCTGTGCACACTTTCTTGATATCTGAAGCACAGATACTAAAGTGACAATTTCTGTTTACATTTCTGTTTTTTCAACCATTTTAAGTTCTTACATCGCTTCACCCCCAGATTATCAATGTTCACGTTGATGCTAGAAGCCTTGGTTGAACTGTTGAGCCCTAGCATCATTTCCCAGTCTTTCACACATTGCATTTATTGCTAAATTAAAAAAAATATATAGCACACCAATGTAAAGCTTTATTCATACTGTGTCCTCCCTGTCTTTATTCACCTTATATTACCTCAGGCCATGACAAACTCTTTGTTCCCTTTGACCTGTAGAAATTGGGGAGAGGCAAAATGATTTGAGGGAGCAGTAGACTGCACAATGACCTTGCCTTTTGTTGAACACTGTGACTCACTTTGGGTCTTAATATTAAGAGAAAACTGTTTTTAACAAATGTATCATGCACCTTCATAAGGAAAAGAAGCAGCAGCTAACCCCACAGACGCTGGGTTATGACCGGGGGGTGGGATATCGCGCCGTCCAGCTATGACAGGGCGTCCTTCCGCCACGGCAATTGCCAGGGGGGGGACCCGCCAGCAGCTGAACCAGCGTCGGGAACCACGATGCGCTGGTGCGCTTCGGTGCCACCAGGATGACCGACAGATTCTCCTCCTGGATGCGTTCCAGGAGACGAGGGATCAGAGGGACCGGGGGAAAAGCGTATAGGAGGGTTCTGGGCCAGGGGTGGTGGGAGAAAGCGTCCATGCCGAGGGGTGGATTGTCCCGTGCGCTCAAGGAAAACCACAGAGCGCACTGCGTTTTCTCGTGAGGCGAACAGATCCACCTCCGCTTTCCCGAACCTGCTCCACAGATTCTGAACGATAGTGGGATTCAATTTCCACTCGTTGTGAGAGGGCCCTTCCCTCGACATTAGGTCTGCCGCCCGGTTTAGTATCCCGGGGATGTAAACAGCCTTGAGGGACAGCAGATGACAGTGTGCCCACAGCAGAAGGCTCCTGGCTATTTCCAATAGCCTGGCCGAACGTACGCCGCCCTGGCGATTTATGAACGCTGCTGCTGTAACATTGTCTGTCTGTACGACAACATGTCTCCCTGCTACCACTGGGGCGAAGTGCTTTAAAACCTTCAGCACTGTGGACAGCTCCAGTCAGTTTATGTGTGGGAGAGGGGGGGGTGGCCATTCTCCTCCCACCATCTGTGATTCGCACATTCCTCCCTAGCCAGTGAGGGACGCATCCGTGTACACTGTCACGTATGACGTCACCTTGCCCAGGGGAACCCCAGCTGACAAGGTCCGGGGGTTCCCCTGTGGTATATTTAGTTGCAACACTGCGTTGTTGATGTGTGGAGAAGGAACTTCTTGACACTGCTCTCATTATAAAAAGGTTTATTACAATCAGAGATTCAGCATCAATTTACAAACTCCTGCAGAGAGCTTGGAGAACGACCAACCCGAATTCTTCCACAAAGTCGTTCTGAAGTTCTGCTGTTAAGACATGATATATATCTGTGCATTTATGTAACCTAAAGTGGGGGTGTGAGTATATGCTTGGAGTAGGGAACTGACCATTTAAGGCCTTATACATAGTATAGATGGTGTTTTGCTCCCGCTGTCTGCATAGTGAGAGAGCGGTGGAGCTCTGTGAGCAACGGTGACCTGGTGTGTGCTTGTGTGGAACATCTGTCATAACATCAGTGTAATGTTCAGTGTGAACAAGGGCTGCTTGGTTGAAGGGAAACGGCTCTTTAGAAAGACTGGAGTGGCCCTTAAAAGGGCCGTTGTGTTTCCAGTTTCCAACCGTGGAGGGACAGATGTTCCCCGTGCCCCGTCATTGCCACCGTCGCCGCTGTTTGCTGGGTGGCTCCGGGGGCGGGTTTGACCAGGTGGGAGCCGCCTTCATGGTCCTTCGGCCCCGTGAAACCTGCCGGTCAGGGGCCGGCTGCCGCTGTGGGGAGGCAGGCGGAGGAGTGGAGGTTGAAGCCTGGGAGGGCGCAGCCGCAGCAGAGGCTGTGGGGCGTTTCCTCTTATGGTGGTTGGTGGAGCGGTGGCGCTGCTGATGGGGAGCCGCTTTCCAGGAGCCAAGCCACTGTAGCTGCCCAGCTTCCTCGGTCGCCTGGTGAAGGTGGGACGTGGCCGTCTGTAAGCGAGGCCCAAATAGCCCATCAGGAGCTATGGGGCTGTACAGAAGCTCATGTCTGACCTCTGTGGGTAGCTGTGACATGTGGAGCCAGATATTTTGCTGGGCCACAGTCTGCCACGCCTGGATCCTCGACAACACCACCATGGTCGCCGTGGTGAGGGTGAGGATGGCGGTCATAGCCTTGCCGATCTCCATTGCTAGCTCCGGAGGAAGAGCCTCCAGGTTTGTGGCCATGGCGAAGACGGCGGAGGCTAGCAAGGCTATGTTGTTTTCAGTGTTGGGCAAGTTACTTCCAAAATGTAATACATTATAGATTACTAGTTACTGTCATTTGAGAGTAATTAGTTATATTACAATATTACTGTCTCTGAATTGTAATGCGTTACACTACTTTTGCATTACTTTTGAGTTACTTTCACCAAAATAACAGGGGAAGTTTGATTTGGCAGCTAGCTTGTGAATTTCACCACCGGATCAATGAAGTCTCGTCTTTATCCACTTTAATACATCATAGATTATTCATATTTTGTATAATTAATATAAATATGCAAAGTAACTAAAGCTATACAAAATAGATAAGTAAAACATATAATAGGCAAGTAGGAGAAAATGAAAATACTCAAAAGTATGGCATTGTTGTAAAATGTTTGTTTATAGCACTTCAATAAGAAATTCATGTTTAGGTTAAAACACTCTAAAGGAAATGTTCAATTATAGTGTGATTAAAACTCACTATTAACATTATTTACAGTACTTGATTTACAGCTGATTTGTGAAAAGGTAGCCTACACAACCTTATTTAACAGTAATTTAGTTTTACTGCGAAGCGTCACAGGAAGTGCTTTTATTTTGAAGTAAGCTACACGGAAGTTGTCTGTTGTGTAGCCTACTCTTGCTAGCTTACTGAGAAGCAACATGTCTGTCAGGCTGAAGTTGTTCACTTTCTTGTTGTTCACAAACTGCAACATATTGAACAGTAAATGGTCACAGTAAAAGACAAGCGTTTTTGGTCGTCATTCGAAGCCATTCCACTACAGGCATAGTTACTCTCCACGGCTGATAAAATGCAATGATATTTACGTGTAGCAAGCCTCAACATTAATTCCCGACATGTTTATATCTGTCAGCCGCTGACGTACCGTCACCTGTTGGGACATACATGCTGTCCGTACCGTCTCTGGTTCTGACCACGGGAACAGAAACAGGACAGCTCACTTCAACGCAGCGTAATAACTCCTCAAAATAATATCCATCTCGCAAATGTATTTGTCTCTGCAGTCATCTCAACCATCGAATACAGCGAAAGGAAAATAATACGGCTTTTTTTTTTTTTTTCCTGTGAAGAAATGTGTCGCGGTGTTGGTGAATTCTTAAAAAAACCAATGCACCACTAAATGTTGCGTTAAAATGCGTTGTAACTCGCGTTACTGAGATTGTAACGAGTATAATATTACCGAAATTTAATTAGTAATGCGTTATATTACTGCGTTACAGAAAAAAGGGCATAACATACAGTTATGCGAATACATAACTGTAATTGCGTTACTTTTGTAACGCGTTACTCCCAACACTGGTTGTTTTGCGCCGCCAAGCCCTGGGCCGCACATTGGTGAGACCGGTCAGTAACCTGGGCGCAAACCTGATCCTGGGGGGATGGGGGGAGGTCGGCTTCCAGTGGCCAAAAAAAGTAGCCTTCGGAAGTAGGATCGACGCCAGACTCTGCTCCAGGGGGGGACTGAAGGGAAGCCCGCCTCTGTGTCGCCATGAACCCGTGTGAATGGGGCATAGCAAGAGACTGGGGCCCTCAGTTTCCCGGGCTGGGAGAGAGCCTCCTCCACGAATGGCCGAAGCTCCGTGAAGCGCGGGCAGAGTGGAGCCCGTTTGGACGGCAGTTCCTGAGAGTAGACGTCACCGCTCAGGAGGCCGCGAGTGGGGGCTGGAAGCTCCGCCGGGAGCGCTATGCCTCTCTGGTCCGCTGCCTTTTTTTTTTTATTTTTTTTATTTTATTTTAACTTTTTTAAACTTTTACAAAAAATAGAAAAAATCTGATGGGTATACAACATCTGACATTTGGTCCGCTGCCTTTTTTATGATGTCCGGCAGGTCCAGAAAAAGAGCTTTGGTGGTGGAGGGTGGAGCCGCCTGTGGCAGAGGGGAAGACCGCCGAGGTGGTGCCCCTGGCCGTTCTGGAGACGGGGAGAGCCGTAGTGGAAAGGCATCGATCCCTGTCTCGTGTTCCAGTTCTCCCAGCGGGGAAGAGGGAAAGCCGGCGAGGGAATCGTCATTCGGGGTGCCCGTCGAAGACGCCCTCTTCCAGCGGTTCCAGGGCGTCGACGGTGTCACGTCGGTCTGCCCAGCTGCCATCCCCCTCTCCGTCGACAAACGTTGGAGCAAACGTATGTGTTTTTGTTAATACTGTCGACATTTAGCTAGTTGTGAATGGGGCCCACACTGCTTGATCCACGCCCGGCCTTTCTCCCCTTGGGTTTTAGGTTTCGGGAAAGGAAAAATTCCACCACCCCGTCCAAACTTTTAGGATACCGGGTATCGGATTTGCACAACGCTTCGACGTACGGTGTTTCCCTCGCTTGAAAGCTTGACAGACCTACGGCGCCTAGTTACGGTTGCTAAGCCACGATTGGCCTGTGGCGGTTTTCGGGCGTGGCTAAGCGAAGGGTCAATTCAAGATTCCTTTATTGTTACATTAATTTACAGGTATAGGACACTATCAAGCAACATCTGACATTACACGTATGGTAAGGTGACCAGATTTCTGAGACAAAATCCGGGGACATTTTCACAAGCTCCCCTAGGGGGGGTCCATGGGCATGCTCCCCTGTAAGAAAATTTTGTGTATTTTAATGTTTAAATGCATCAATCTGGTGCACTTTGAAAAGAAATTCAGAGGTTAGACTTGATTATTCATACATCTATGGATGGGAATATTTGTGCTGTAGCCTGAGCTATTTTGCACTTCAGAATTTTAACCATGCACACACAGGTGGAATAGTTTTTTTCTTCATATTTTTGCATTAATGTCAAGTTAGTGGGATTGTCTGGAATCTGGCAGTATAATAACCATTATGGTGGAATACACTGGCTAAGCAATTTACAAAACATATCTGTGCTGACATAAATAGTTTACATGAGAATACATTATAAAGTTGTAGACCATGTAGAAAGTTTGTTGCAATTTCAAAACCGGATTACTCAGGGACCGCTTGTTGTACTGATGCATGTGTTGAGTGAAGAGTTTGTGAGATATTTCACAGAGTAATGGGTGTGCAGAGATTTATGCAGAATGCAAATATGATAACATTTCATGTAAGTTCAATGTTAATTGTCTTGCAATTTGTCACAGCAATGGGGTTAACACTTTTGCATGCGCCATATCCATGTCACATTCTCATTAGGGGCTGAGCCCCCCTAAAGGTCTGATCCTAGAATCGCCCCTGCTGCTACTTCATACTTGTACTCCACTACACCTCAGGAGGGAAATGTTGTAATGTTTACTGCACTACATTTATCTGACAGCTTTTGCTTTATTGCTTCAGGCTGGGCTTGTTTCTGCAACAGCTCATTGAGTATCGGATACAATTAAAATTAAAGCTGCAAGCAGCGATGGACGGGCCCTCGCTCCTCTGCGCGTGTCGGGGTCACCGGCGGTCGCCGCTCCTTGCGACCGTGCATTTGCGCGGCACTCAGACACCGCAAATCATCACCAATGAAAAGGGAACTCCCTGCTGCGTTCAATGATACCTCACACAAGACTCTACCTTAGATGGGTCAGCATTTATGAAAGGGGGCGTGGCTTGAACATAGGGGGCGGGCCAAACCATCACCAATGAAGAAGTAACTCTCTGCTGAGTTCATTGATACCTCACACAAGACTCTACCTTAGATGGGTCAGCATTTATGAAAGGGGGCGTGGCTTGAACATAGGGGGCGGGCCAAACCATCACCAATGAAGAAGCAACTCTCTGCTGAGTTCAATGACACCTCACACAAGACCCTACCTTAAACGGTTCAAATGGTATGAAAGGGGGCGTGGCTTAAGCATAGGGGGCAGGCCAAACCATCACCAATGAAGAAGCAACTCTCTGCTGAGTTCAATGACACCTCACACAAGACTCTTCCTTAAATGGGTCACCAGTTATAAAAAGGGGCGTGGCTAAATTATAGGGGCCGGGTCAACCCATCACCAATTAAAAAGGAAGTCTCTGCTGAGTTCAATGATATCTCACACAAGGGTCTACCTTAATCGGTTCAAATGTTATGAAAGGGGGCGTGGCTTAAGCATAGGGGGCGGGCCAAACATCACCAATGAAGAAGGAACTCTCTGCTGATTTCATTGATACCTCACACAATGGTCAACCTTAAATCGTTCAAATGTTATGAAAGGGGGTGTGGCTTAAGCATAGGGGGCGGGCCAAACATCACCAATGAAGAAGCAATTCTCTGCTGAGTTCAGTGACACCTCACACAAGACCCTACCTTAAACGGTTCAAATGTTATGAAAGGGGGCGTGGCTTAAGCATAGGGGGCGGGCCAAACGATCACCAATGAAGAAGGAACTCTCTGCTGAGTTCAATGACACCTCACACAAAACTCTACCTTAAACGGTACAAATGTTATGAAAGGGGGCGTGGCCTGAGTAAGTGGGCGTGGTTATATTATAGGGGCCGGCTCATTATCACATGTAGACCACACATTCTAAGTTTCATGTAAATCGGATGATGTTTGTCATATAAGGCGCATTTCCTGTTGCCAGCGGGGGGCGCTATGACCAAAAGTCAAAAATGGCCTGTAGGTGTCCTCAGGCCTGGACCCTTGTCAATCTTGAGAATTTTCGGGCAGATACGACAACGTACACTCAAGTTACAACAATTTATTTGTTCATCGCTCAACACTCAAAATGGTCGCCACGCCACTCCCACACCGTCAGACGAAAAGTTTTTCTTTTAATAACTTTTCATCTTTAAGGTGTTGGGATGATAGAGACCAAGTTTGAAGTACATCGGATGAAATCTCTAGGAGGAGTTTGTTAAAGTATAGCACCTTGACTTTTAGGCCTACTTCCTGTTGCCACTAGGGGGCGCTATGACTTTAAGTAAATATCGGCCTTTATTTGTCCTCAGGGTTGGACTCTTATGAATCCTGAAACGTTTCGAGCCAATTGGACAATGTACACTCGAGTTACACCCACTTCCTGTTTCGGCGGTGAAACGCACAAAATGGCCGCCCCGCCACGGCCATGCCCTATGACGAAAAGTTTTTCTTTTAACAGCTTTTCATCTTTAATGTCTTAAGATGGCACAGACCGAATTTGAAGTTGATCGGATGAAATCTCTAGGAGGAGTTCGTTAAAGTACGACGTGGAAATGGCCAAAATCGCACTAATTTCGAACTTTGAAATCAAAATGGCGGACTTCCTGTTGGGCTTAGGGTATGGCTTCAATGACGTTTTTTGTACATCTTGACATGATACATATGTGTACCAAGTTCCGTGAGTCTACGTTAAACGCACTGCAGGGGCTCAATTTTTTTTAACTTTGTAGGGGGCGCTAGCGAGCCATTTTTGCGCGCCTATTCCCGAAACCCTTAAAATACGTAAATTTTCACCAGACTTGATGCGACCGCCAAATTTGGTGAGTTTTTGAATATGTTAAGCCCCTCAAAAAGCCAATTCATTTGCCGGGAAAAGAATAATAATTCCTTCAGTTTCAATAGGGCCTTCGCCGCTGTCGGCGCCCTCGGGCCCTAACTATTGAGGAAATATTTTCCTTTGACATTGGTCCAGTATTAAACAAGATCACTGCAGTCGGCAACGGCGAAACAAGCTACAATGTAAGTTAATAGGACGTCAATTGTACAGCTTGTTTTTACGTTCATAAAAGTGCCTGTTTTGCCACTGACAGTTTCAGATTAATATTCCAAGTGTCTGACAACATAATGGAAAGTATTTCTAAGGAGGTCAACCTTTCTGTTAAAGAGTAAGATCCTTTTTTTAAAACATAAAAAGTCCACGAAATTGCATTCGCTAAACCCACCAGACTCCATGTAAATAAACAGTAATTTTAGCATTGTAAAATGGGCATTCTAGAACATCTCTGAGCTCTGAGCAGTGCTTGCTCTGGCTGTCTTGAGCCTGTGCGTGTAGGGTGCACGACTATTTCATTCCAATTTCGGGTCTGTCAGTTACAGTGAAAACCGGGGACATTTCCGGGGACAGCTTCAGCCGGGGACAGGTCACCGAAACCGGGGACTGTCCCCGGAAACCGTATTAATGTTACATCTAAATGAAACACACATTGCCCAGGCCATATGTGCATCAATGCCTGTGTAACCATTGCAAGTATATGGAAATTGTAGTGTAATTTCAGAGGCAGGGATGGTCAGATCACAGAGGTCTTGGTGAGGCATTTGAGGTACTGGACATGCATGAATATTCATTCTACCCCACATAAGAGAGAAGCTCATGCTCTGAGCTGTTTGCATGACATAGACAAGAACAAACATCAAAAGCCAGAGTGGACACAGTATAAGACATCACCGTAGACATCAGCAAAGTAAGCAGTCAATGGAAAAAGATGTTGGGCCATGAATCTGAAATAGGCCCATGGCCTCCACGGAAGTGAAATGAGGCAAGAACATCAGATGCCCCCTAAAATATTAGGATGGTGAAGATGTAGGCTTACCCAGGCTGTAGGCTGCCTGGGGCTACTGTATCTTCATCATGTAGGCCTATAGGGTTGTGGGCCTATGTGATGTGAACTGTGGCTGCACGATTCTTTTGTCAACTAATTCGACCAAAACATGATTATATAGTGATGAGCATATCACAGACTTGGACTTGTTTATTTTTACAAAGACAGATCTAAATACAGCATCTTTGTCTGCATAGGCCCCAGTGGTGATTTGGTGCACTACAGCTTCAGCATTTTTTTTAAGCTTGTATGCTGCCAAGTTGTTTTACTGTTTGTATTACTGTTTGTATTACAGTAGTGTAGTTTCTAATATAATTACATTGATCCAACTATAATTGAGAACAATTGCTTGTTGGGTTGTGCTGTGGAGTTGTTGAGGCCATGCAGTGAGGGTTCATGTCAGCCTCATTCAATGCATTAAACAGGTATGGCTGGTCCTACCTGTCTCACTAACTCTGTTAAGCCCTCTTCAAATAACTGCAAAGCTAAATACAAGTCCTACTCTATGGCTAGAATTTAGTAGACTTGCATTAAGAGATACTGGCCAGGATGAAGTTTGGCAGCGATTAAAACACTAACACACAGTATGTATGAGACCGCATTGAATAAGCTAAAATGGACCCTACATTATACCAATATTTACCCTCTGAAGAGTCTCTGATCCATATATTGGATAGTTAATTGTAAATATTGTCAAATGTTTTTACAAAGTAAACATACAGTACAGTAGAAGTTTGTAGATATATTGAATAGTTGCTTTTAATCACTATAAAATATTGTTTATATAAAGTAAACCTGATATATTAATGATTAAAGTATGTATATACAGTATATTAGATGGTTGCTTTTTAACACTATACAATATTGTTTATATAAAGTAAACCATTATACATGGTGGGGAAAAGCCTGTAGACATATTGAAGAGTTGCTTGTAATTACTGATAAATAATGTTTATATAAAGTAATGACTATAAAATAATGGTTCTGCAAGTTATCACATTGTTTTTTGTACAGTAGAAAACCAGTATTAAACAGGAATTTACTGTAAATTGATTGGATAATCATGTAAAATAAATGCCTAAAGCTTTTAAAGCAGCCATATTATGCTCATTTTCAGGTTCATAATTGTATTTTAAGGTTGTACCAGAATAGGTTTACATGGTTTAATTTTCAAAAAACACCATATTTTTGTTGTACTGCACCGCTCTCTCTCACTGCTGCAGATCCTCTTTTCAGCTGGTCTCTGTTTTAGCTACAGAGTGAGACCTCTTTTCTTCTTCTTCTGTACTATCTTTGATTGCACTGCACATGCGCAGTAGCTCAGACGTAGATCATGTCAGCTAGCTAGCTCCATAGACAGTAAAAGAGGCTGTTTCTACAACTTCGGTCAGTTACAAGGCAGGATTAGCTGGGAGACTTCTAAATGAGGGCGCACATGTAAGTAGTTCTTTTGTAGATTATGGTGAACTTGTGTGTGTTGTAGCAGTGCTTTGCTATTGAGAACGAGGTAGCATGCTAGCGGTAGCATGCTAGCGTTAGCATGCTAGCGTTAGCATGCATACGCTACGAGCTAATGGTTGCGGTTAGCCTGCTCGTTTCGGCTTGTGACGTCACAAGCCGTGCCGATTTTGAACAGCTCACCCAGAGACTGAAGGCAGGACACATTCAGAAACTGTATCTCACTCTAAACAGCATGGATGGATTTTTTTCAAAGTTTGTATGTGTGTGGAAGCACCAGAGACACAACATAACACCCCAAATCCCAGAAAAAGTGTTTTTTTCATAATATGGGCACTTTAAGATACTATTAATGGGCTGTCAAATAGGGTAATTTTATGTTAATTTGACATGATTTTTGTGTGTTTTACATACAGAAATCTGTACTTTAACAGGGAGTTCTTGTAGATGGATTGAATAGTCTTGTGAATTTACCAAAGAAAACCGTATGAAAACAGCAGTTTTCATTTAAATTATGTAATTTTAAGGTATTTTGCAATATTTTTCAGTGTGTGTACAGATGTATACATTTGTTTAACATTCTAAAGTATGTTACAATCTTTTCATTTTTTAAATAAAAAATTCTTTTAATTTTTTTTAAATGTGTACCCTTTTGAAAAAACGTATAAATGGAAATGTTGTGTTTCCTTTTTGTGTGTGAAATAACTTTTCTTTCTGAAAAAAACAGTAACTACCCTTCTGAAAAAGGGTAACTACCCTTCTGAAAAACAGTAACTAATAATTCGTTACCCTTCTGAAAAACAGTAACTACCCTTCTGAAAAACAGTAACTAATAATTCGTTACCCTTCTGAAAAACAGTAACTAATCATTCGTTACCCTTCTGAAAAAGAGTAACTACCCTTCTGAAAAACAGTAACCACCCTTCTGAAAAACAGTAACTAATCATTCGTTACTCTTTCAAAAACAGTAACTAATCATTAACTACCTATTTTTTTGTGTACCTTATTATAAAGTGTTACCCAGTACAGCAGTTTAACGGATCTTACTGACTAAACATTGGAGCTAAATCTCATCATCATCCTGCACTAAACGTGTTGAGACAAATATAGTGAGCAATGCAATCTAGATGTTGACATGTATGTAAAATACAAATATACTTGGTTTCTAGGATTAACCCTTTTCTGTTTGAGATCACTTTTTGTAAAGGGGAGTACTTTTTTTTAATAAATTATCTGTATACTGCCATTCACAGACAATGTTATGAAGCACAAAACATTGTTAAGCTGTTGATGGCCCTTGTTAATAGTCTAACTACAGTGAATAATGGCAAAACATAAAAAAGTACTATACAATCAAAATAAAGCTTATGCGTACCTTGTAGGCAAAAGATCCATTCTTCCTCAGGAAGTCCAGATGTAAAATGTCCAGATACACTGCACTGCTGAACAAAGGAGATGTGAGTTTACTACTCACAACTGCACAGACTTTATAAGATACTTCAAACAAACAATCTCTCCACATGGCTCAAGGCACATGTCTGGCAAACAAAGGAATCCAGTCAGCAGTGCACATGTTAGCAAAGTGACGCTAAATCATTACAAGGCATAAAAACACAATCAAAATGATAGATTGACTCACGTTAACTTATGAAGATGCACACAGGATGCATTGGAGTGCCAGCAGAGAGTGCAAAGGATAAGCCAAAGAATTCACAACCAATTTATAGTTAACAGGTGAGGTGGGCGTGGTCAGGTGGCAGGTAGCAAAAGTATCCTCCTGTTTCCCAAAGTGAATTGAAAGATAAAAAATGGAGTGGAAAGGAAATGGAATGGAAGGAGTCTTTTCAGCCAGTCTGTCTGCCATGGAGTGTGACTTTTATGATATGATCTCAGAGATGTTCATTTTAGCATTACATTTTAGGTCAAGATTGTTTTTTATACTTGACCTGTAAGTGGAAGTTTTTAAATAAAGTTGAGTGACATTGTATTTGCAATCTTTCTGTTTACAACTCAGTAGAGCAGGCTGTTCTAATTAACTATTCGTACACTGTAATTCTCATAGCTCACATTCCACTTAACTTGCTCGCCCAGGGTGTAATTCAATGTAGAACCGCCACTGCTGGTCGGGGTACCCGTGCAATACTGGTGTGCCAGACATCATCTGCGCACTTCGTGCTGCTGAAAGCCTGCCCTTTTCTCTTGGGTCCAGCTCTGCAGTCTAGCCCTTCTAGCCTCGCGTCGTGCTGCACCCCTGGAGAGTGTTTTGGTAGTTTTCTATCTACCACTGTCTAGTCCCGCACCACCTCCGGTCGTTTCCACAGCTCACTCCTCCTGCTCTCCCCCACCAGAACTATTATCACTCCTCGATCTTGCGTCTAACCCAGTCATTAGTTAATTAATGAAAATATGAAAAAGTTACGCACTACACACTATTTTCAACACCAGCTGTCAGGTTAATTGGATACATAATCAGTCAAAATGATTACACCTGATCTGCACTACTGCAGTCTTTTAAAAGCATACTATGCAGTTTCCGTTTTTTTGTCAAACAGCTACCCCTAGAGTTGCTGTGGAGTACTTGTATTTAACGTTACTGTCGTAAATACCACTCACGCAGAACCGTCTCTGCACTCACGGCCTGATCCCTTCCCCCCTGGTCTTATTATCAACAATGGATGAATCAACAACTTTGTAAATTGGATTAGATTAAATTCAACTTTATTGTCATTGTGCAGAGTACAAATACAAAGACAACGAAATGCAGTTTGCGTCTAACCAGAAGCGCAAAAAAACAGAAAAGTGCAATGTGATACAAAGTATAGGCAGGTGGTGGTAAAAACTGACATACAACAAGCAAGCGCAACAACATACAACATAGAACGCAAGCAAGTTTACTTGACATGTTGATAAAATGTCGGGAGTACAGTCTTCAAGTTGGCCTTATTAAAGTCTCCTGCGATTATGTGAACACCGTCGGGGTGGGCCCGCTGCTGTTCGTTTATGGTGTCCAGCAGGAGAGAGAGCGCTGTGTTTACACAGTTAGCTCACACACTGTTAGCTCTCTCGGTAGAAAAAAAGGCGGGCATCTTACAGACATGTACTCGAGGTCAGGGGAACAGTGTTTATCTATAATTGTCCCGTTATTACACCAGTTATCATGCACGTACATACAGAGCCCCCCTCCTCTGCTCTTACAGTCCTCAGTCCTGTCCCAGCGGAGCAGAGTGCGGCCTGCTAGCTGCATGCTAGCATCAGGTATCCCCAGGTGAAGCCAGGTTTCAGTGATAATCAAAACACAGCAGTCATGAACATAGCGATTTCCAGCGAGTTGTAATTCCAAGTTGTCCGTTTTATGCACCAGGGATCTGGCATTGGAGAGATACAGATAGAGGTGGCTTGTGTACTATGCTAGCTTTAACATAACACCAGACCTGCGGCCCCGCTATTCCTCTCCCTCTCCATCTGCGCCACCTCCTAGACCCGACAACAATCCACGAAGAGCCTGGTGGTCTCGCTATGTCGTCTGGGATGTTGTGCGTATAATGAAAGACACTCGAAATAGATATCTGGTGCTGGTCACCGATGTCCAAAAGGTTCTGGCGGGTGTAGCGGATGTTCGCAGAGCCGACAGTCGTAAAGCAATTTGTGATTCTCGCGAGATTTAGCGGGGTGCCACCTCCCAAACTTGCATTGCTGGTTTTCTCAGAGGCGTCCCTCCCCTGCTTTGCTATTGGGTTGATTCGCCCTACTACGAGTTTGTTTACCATCGAAATGACTTAGAAGCTGTTATATTAAGGTACAAATCTTGCATAGTGTGCCTTTAAAGCCTGCCTCTTCCTAACATTTCTGGTTTGTCTTTGTTGGTTGCTTCAGCTGTGCCACTGTTTGATTTCTTACTTGTTTATACATTTTACAACTTTATTAACACACTACAACTTTCTAATGTATTTTTTAGTCTGTATTTTGTTTAAATGATTTAAGATGGAGATAGTTTGTAAGAATGATTTCAGCTAAATTAAATTCCAAAGAAAGAATAACAAACATTATAAAACATGATTTCAAGTTACCTATAGAAAATAGAGACAGAATTGCATCTTATGCCATACAATTTACCTTTAGGGTAATAACAATGATAAAAACTCTTTAGAATTACTCTGAGACAAAACTGCTTCAAGGAATGGAATTGTTGATGACTTTAACTTTTGTTCCCTGAATGAGAGGAACGAGATACAGCACATATAGTTTGGGGATATCACGCCCCGCATGACCTAACTGAAGACACCTCTATTCACTCCTTTTAAGGCAGATGACCTGTAGTAACCTATGTGCCCCGCCTGCACATAAATACATCCATCACCATGGTCCTCCCTCAGTCAATAAAAATGGCATACAGCACCCATTACATCCACAGATTGTCCGGGCTCAAACCCATCCAAGAAAGGAACATCGCCCTCACAAAAAACTACATTCAGAGAGCCATCCACAACTCCAAGAAAAAATCCAGGAAGCACAATGGGCCACCGGAACCCCCCTGTCCTTAATCCTGCAAAACAAACCACCATAATCCCAATTCATAACCCACGATTACATTTTCACATTTAACATCATTCCCTTGACCCCATTTACACTGTACATACCTCATATATCGCTCTTTTTCACTGTTCCCTTCTATTTATCAAGTTTATTGAAAACTTTTTAACCTTCCTTTTTCTTTTTGTAGTAAGCTACTTTAATTTCCACGACTGCCAGGCAACCCCCCCACCAATACATGAACAAATGTAGGTTTCTCTTTGCTCAGTTCTGTTGGCTTTATCTTTTATTTGATCCTTCATTCTATTTGTGCCCATTATTACCAGTGTATCTTGATTGGGAATCAAATAAATACAAAGAAAGTGACTTATATACTTGATTTTAAGATTTGTATTTGTTTATTATATATTTAATCTAGTCACACATTTGAATTTAACAACAACTTTGAATGCACCACGAGGCTGTAAATTACCAGTTTCATTGAACGCACCATCTGTGTTTTTCCGACAACGGCAGCTGCAGATTGTTACATGCCGGTGTTAAATCCTCTACAGTGAAATACAGTCACACTTTACACGTTTAGCGTTAGCTGTAGTGATGTGCGATACCACTTAATTCCTATTCGATCCGATACCAAGTAATACCCAGGCTGGTATTGCCGATACCGAGACCAATACCAATACTTTTTACGTATTTTATTTGTAGTGTGATGTGACAACTAGTTTAAAGTAAAGTAAAAAAGTAGGCTGTAGGCTTACCAATTCCAAATTATAGCTGCATAATGACAAGACAATAAACTACTCTCATATTATTTAATTATAAAGAAAATCTCAGAGACCTGTACAGTAAAACAGGTTGAAAATTACACACAAATAAAAATGTTTTGACTCTTAACCTTGTCACAAAATATTCCATATCCACTTTTTGCTGTTCTTTACAACACATGTAAATCAGGCACCCTTAAAAACCGTTAACTCAAATTGTTGCAGAGGTTAGCGAGGTTTATAGTGTTACCACTGTATTTCACTGTCTTTCCACACACATCACACACAGTGTCACTGCTGTCTTTACAGCTAAAATACAGCCAGACATGACTCCTTTTGCGGTCAGCTATAGTCACTTTGCAGTCTGCAGTCTTCGTAGCGGAAAATTAAAGAAGGGCTGCTGCAGCGGCCGGCTCCGTCACAGAGCCGCAGTGCACACACAACTGACCGGCGGAAGGAGAAGTAGTTCCTTCCCCTAACCGGATATAATTAGACTTTTCTGGTGACAACAAGTTACTTATGATAACATAAACACTCACTCCAAATTACTGAGTTTAAATATCGATCTTTTTATATGAGAATCAATACTAGAGCAGGAGACGTTGGGATCGTAAATATTGATACTTTAGTATCGATCCGCACATCACTAGTTAGCTGTCAGCATTGTAACCGTGTTTAATCCAGCTACTAGCTAGCGGTAGGCTAACGTTAGCTGCTGTCGAGTGTAGTGTTAACTAGTGTCATGTGCAGCAATGTTTCTGTTGCCTGTAACGTCTGTAACATTTCAGAGCATCAGAGAGAAGTGCAGGCATATCAGTGGCACCAGAATGAGGCACCGAAATCGGCGTTGCTATTTCTGCAGCAGCAGGATGTGTTACGAGGAAGTACGGCAAAATAGTAGGCTGTTAGGCATGACGCAAAGCCGAGTGAAGTGAAAATAAATTAATAAATGGCGGCATGCGATTAATACGATTAAAAAAATTAACGCATTATGCTCAACCCTTAATCGCATCGCGATTAACGCGTTAATGCTGACAACCCTAATATATATATATATATATATATATATATATATATATATATCCATCCATCCATCCATCCATCCATCCATCCATCCATCTTCGTCCGCTTATCCGGTATCGGGTCGCGGGGGTAGCAGCTCCAGCAGGGGACCCCAAACTCCCCAAACTTCCCTTTCCCGAGCCACATTAACCAGCTCCGACTGGGGGATCCCGAGGCATTCCCATGCCAGGTTGGAGATATAATCCCTCCACCTAGTCCTGGGTCTTCCCCGAGGCCTCCTCCCAGCTGGACGTGCCTGGAACACTTCCCTAGGGAGGCGCCCAGGGGGCATCCTTACCAGATGCCCGAACCACCTCAACTGGCTCCTTTCGACGCGAAGGAGCAGCGGCTCTACTCCGAGCTCCTCACGGATGACTGAGCTTCTCACCCTATCTCTAAGGGAGACACCAGCCACCCTCCTGAGGAAACCCATTTCGGCCGCTTGTACCCTGGATCTTGTTCTTTCGGTCATGACCCAGCCTTCATGACCATAGGTGAGGGTAGGAACGAAAACTGACCGGTAGATTGAGAGCTTTGCCTTCTGGCTCAGCTCTCTTTTCGTCACAACGGTGCGATAAATTGAATGTAATACCACACCCGCTGCGCTGATTCTCCGACCAATCTCCCGCTCCATTGTCCCCTCACTCACGAACAAGACCCCAAGGTACTTGAACTCCTTCACTTGGGGTAAGGACTTATTCCCTACCTGGAGAAGGCACTCCATCGGTTTCCTGCTGAGAACCATGGCCTCCAATTTAGAGGTGCTGATCCTCATCCCAGCCGCTTCACACTCGGCTGCGAACCGATCCAGTGAGTTCTAAAGGTCACAGGCCGATGATGCCATCAGGACCACATCATCTACAAAAAGCAGCGATGAGATCCCCAGCTCACCGAACTGCAACCCCTCTCCACCCCGACTACGCCTCGATATCCTGTCCATAAATACTACAAACAGGATTGGTGACAAAGCGCAGCCCTGGCAGAGGCCAACCCTCACCTGAAACGAGTCCGACTTACTGCCGAGAACCCGGACACAGCTCTCGCTTTGGTCGTACAGAGATTGGATGGCCCTGAGAAGGGACCCCCTCACCCCATACTCCCGCAGCACCTCCCACAGTATCTCCCAGGGGACCCGGTCATACGCCTTCTCCAGATCCACAAAGCACATGTAGACCGGTTGGGCATACTCCCAGGCTCCCTCCAGGATCCTTGCGAGAGTAAAGATCTGGTCCGTTGTTCCCCGACCAGGACGGAATCCACATTGTTCCTCTTCAACCTGAGGTTCGACTATCGACCGAACCCTCCTTTCCAGCACCTTGGAGTAGACTTTACCGGGGAGGCTGAGAAGTGTGATACCCCTGTAATTGGCACACTCCCTCTGGTCCCCCTTTTTGAAAAGGGGAACCACCACCCCGGTCTGCCACTCCTTAGGCACCGTCCCAGACTGCCACGCAATGTTGAAGAGGCGTGTCAACCAAGACAACCCCTCCATACCCAGAGCTTTAAGCATTTCTGGACGGATCTCATCAATCCCTGGGGCTTTGCCACTGTGGAGTTGTTTAACTACCTCAGCAACTTCCACCAGGGAAATTGACGACAATCCCCCATCATCCTCCAGCTCTGCCTCTACCGTAGAGGGCGTATTAGTCGGATTTAGGAGTTCCTCAAAGTGCTCTTTCCACCGCCCTATTACCTCCTCAGTTGAGGTCAACAGCGTCCCATCCTTACTGTACACAGCTTGGATGGTTCCCCGCTTCCCCCTCCTGAGGTGGCGAACGGTTTTCCAGAAGCACCTTGGTGCCGACCGAAAGTCCTTCTCCATGTCTTCTGCAAACTTCTCCCACACCCGCTGCTTTGCCTCTTTCACGGCAGAGGCTGCAGCCCTTCGGTACCCTGCAACTGCCTCCGGAGTCCTCTGGGATAACATATCCCAGAAAGACTCCTTCTTCAGTCTGACGGCTTCCCTGACCACCGGTGTCCACCACAGTGTTCGTGGGTTACCGCCCCTTGAGGCACCTAAGACCCTAAGACCACAGCTCTTCGCCGCAGCTTCAGCAATAGAAACTTTGAACATTGTCCACTCAGGTTCAATGCCCCCAGCCTCCACAGAGATGCACGAAAAGCTCCGCCGGAGGTGTGAGTTGAAAGTCTGTCGGACAGGGGCCTCCTCCAGACGTTCCCAATTTACCCGCACTACCCGTTTGGGCTTACCAGGTCTGTCCAGAGTCTTCCCCCACCCCCTGACCCAACTCACCACCAGATGGTGATCGGTTGACAGCTCTGCCCCTCTCTTCACCCGAGTGTCCAAAACATACGGCCTCAGATCAGATGAAACGATTATAAAATCGATCATTGACCTTTGGCCTAGGGTGCTCTGGTACCAAGTACACTTATGAGCATCCCTATGTTCAAACATGGTGTTCGTTATAGACAATCCATGACTAGCACAGAAGTCCAACAACAAACAACCACTCGGGTTTAGATATGGGAGGCCGTTCCTCCCAATCACGCCTCTCCATGTGTCTCCATCATTGCCCACATGCGCGTTGAAGTCCCCCAGTTGTTTGGTGCATATGCACAAACAACAGTCAGAGTTTTCCCCCCCACAACCCGCAGGCGTAGGGAGGCGACCCTCTCGTCCACCGGAATAAACTCCAACGTAGCGGCGCTCAGCCGGGGCCTGTGAGTTTCCCCACACCCGCCCAGCGCCTCATACCCTGTGCAACTCCAGAGAAGAAAAGAGTCCAACCCCTATCCAGGAGTATGGTTCCAGAACCGAGACTGTGTGTAGAGGTAAGCCCCACCAAATCTAACCGGTAGCGCTCCACCTCCCGCACCAGTTCTGGCTCCTTCCCCCACAGAGAGGTGACATTCCACGTCCCCAGAGCCAGCGTCTGCCGCCCGGGTCTGGTCCGTCGAGGCCCCTGACCTTCACAGCGCACCCGACCCCAGCGGTTCCTCCCACAGGTGGTGGGCCCATGGGATGGAGAGATAGGTGCCACGTAGTTTTTTCGGGCTGTGCCCGACCGGGCTCCGTGACAAACCCGGCCACCAGACGCTCGCTGACGAGCCCTCCATCTAGGCCTGGCTCCAGACGGGGGCCCCGGGCTTCCTCCAGGCAGGGTCACTCTATCTCTTCCTCGGTCACTCATAGGGTTTTTGAACCATTCTTCGTCTGGCCCCTCACCTGAGACCACTTTGCCTTGGGAGACCCTACCAGGAGCACAAAGCTCCAGAAAACACAGTCCTCAGGTTCATAGGGACACACAAACCTCTCCACCACGATAACGTGATGGTTCCCGGAGAGGGACTTGACATTCAATGTAAAAGTTATTTAACCAGTACTGGGCAGGCCTTAGCTCTGACCTTGTCATCGAGCAGACATTGATGCGATCCTTGAAAAGCAGTGGAGGCTTGACCCATGGAAGTGGAATGACTGAAGAAATGCGAGCATTGTGGAACAACAACGCAATGAGATCATTGAAAAGATGATTGGAAAACCCGTTTTTAGAATATCCTTCAAACGGAAAGACCAGGCAAAAACCCTTGCAGATGACTCCACCATCACCATTGATCCTGCTTTGCTGTTCCAACGGTTCCTGATCATGTCGAAAACTGGACAGTTTTCACTGGAAGATGTAATGAGCTATGAGCTCTGCTCATTTCCTGCAGCCCTGTTCGAAGGCAAGGAAATCTTCTGTAAAAGAAACAAGCCCCAACTAGCGCAGGCAGTCACTGAGTTCTCAAGCAAGAAATCTAACAAAACTGTCCTGGATTCCATCCCACCAACTGAACATTATGTCCTTGATGGTGGCTCCTTGGTTCACCGCTTGGCATGGATAAAGGTTACGGTTACGGACAGTTACGGTGCTATTGCACACTCATATGCAGACTTTACCATACGCCATTATGGTAAAGCAACGTCGTTTCTGATGATTAAAGCCAGTGGTGGAATGTAACGAAGTACAAATACTTAGTTACTGTACTTAAGTACATTTTTCACGTATCTGTACTTTACTTAAGTAGAATCAATAGTGCATACTTTTGACTTTTACTTTGTTACATTTTGCAGCAATTATCTATACTTTCTACTCCACTACATTTCTACAACGTTCCATTACAGTTTTGTTACATTTTCTGATCAGTTTTTCCCCCTGTCAAAACGTCTTCCTGACCGTCACACGTTTGTCTCACTAGTGAAGTTTGGTTGCCATTGATATGGGGCACCGCCGATCCGTCATCGGCTTCCAAGACGGCTCCGGTGCTCCAGAGCCTGGGCGCAGCGCCGCTGAACCTTGGTAATACAGCCTCCAGTAAAAGTTTGGGTTTGGGGGGCAGACACCGTCACCATATTTAAGAATAAACTGAAAACACTCCTCTTTGATAAAGCTTATAGTTAGGGAGTGAATAGAGTAGAGTAGAGGGAGGCAGGCCGATACAGCCCAGTCCGGTTGGGGAGAGTTCTAGCCCTAACAGGCACCTCTCTTTAACCTGTCTCTCTTAGTTATGCTATTATAGTTCTAGACTACGGGGAAAGTTCCTTCCTCCCTGTGACACACCGAGCTGCTCTTTCCTCTCTCTTTCCTTTTGTTTCCATTTGTGTGCATCCTTGCAACCAGAAATGCTTGTTACTAACCTATCTCTGGGGAGTTTACTTCCCAGAGTCCTTGTGTTTCTTTTCCTGCCCAGAATATTCCCTCGGATTAGGGTGGCACCACGATCTTGGTTGGAGCTGTCAGTGTGGTCCAACGCTCTGCAATGCCCTGCAGTGTCCGGCAATGCCCTGCAGTGTCCGGCTGCGTCCTGCCAAGCGTCTGCATCTTGCTACGCCCAACGACGCTGTGCTGTGCCATGCTACATCCTGTAACGCCCTCAGTGCCCTGTTATGACATGAACTACTACGACTACCATTTGTAGTCACTGTTCCATTATCCTTGTGACTATTATTGCCACTGTTCAGCACACCCCCAACCCCCAACTGGCATCGTCAGACACTGCCTACCAAGAGCCTGGGTCTGTCCGAGGTTTCTTCCTGAAAGGGAGTTTTTCCTCGCCAATGTCACATTACACATTAGCCATTACTAATGATTGCTCTTGGGGGAATTACTGGAATTGTTGGGTTTTTGTAAATCATAGAATGTGGTCTAGACCTACTCTATCTGTAAAGTGTCTCGAGATAACTCTTGTTATGATTTGATACTATAAATAAAATTGAATTGAATTGAATTGAAAAGTGAAAACGAAAGTTTGTTTTTTATTATTCCCGTTTTTAAATCATAGTTGCCATCTATTTCTCTCCACAACGTTTTTTACTTCTCCGCCAGGCTCGTAAGTCATATCTTATTTATTTGGCTGGACCTCTTCATATCCATATTGCATATTACCGTTTAAAATGGTAATATGCAAATAAGATTAAGAGAATAAATCGTTATGCATGTACTTTTACTTTTAATACTTAAAGTACATTTAAAATCAGGTACTATTTACTTTTACTTAAGTAGGGTTGTCATTGTGGTACTTCTACTTTTACTAAAGTAAATATGTCTCTGGTTATTTGTACTTTTACTTAAGTACTGAGATTCAGTACTACCTCCACCACTGGTTATAGCGAAGGTCCATCAAAGACAATACGCATCAGAGACATGGTGAAAACACTCACCCCATCGTTAACTTCAATGCAGAGACTGAGTTTGTGGGAAGAAAGGATGATTTCCTTTCCAGATCTTGCAACAAACAAGGACTTATCAATCTTATGACCGAAGAGCTGGAGAAGAAGGGCTGCACTGCTATCAATGCATCAGGTGATGCAGATGTGGACGTTGTCAAAGCTGCAGTCAAGGCCTCAGAACATCAGGCCACAACCTTGATAGGGGAGGATACAGACTTACTCATTCTTCTCCTCTAACATGCTGGGACGAACAATAGAGGCCTCTATTTTCGTTCAGACAAGTCCAAAGCTATTAAAGTGTACAACATCAGTGAGATGAAATAAGTCCTGGGTAGTGACTTGTGTTCCCAGTTGCTGTATATTTCATGCCTTCACAGGATGTGATACAACTTCATGCACTTTTAGTGTTGGCAAACAGACAGCATTCCAGAAGCTTGTGACTGGTGAATCAACCATCCAGTCCTGTGCAAACGTGTTTCTGCTTGTTGCCATCAAGGAGGGAATGTCATAGAGGACCATGGGACCATGGCAATGGCAGTGTTGTTTGACGGAAAGAGTACTGATTCACTTGCCTCTTTGCGCTACAACCTTTTTACTAAGAAAATCGTTAGCGCCAAATCATTTGTTACACCATAACGTCTGCCTCCAATTGAGTCCTCAACCAAATACCGCTGCCAAAGAGTTTACTTCCAGATCATGGTGTTGATTGGAAAGGAAGGTGACATGAACACAGTGGATTGGGGATGGAAACTGGTGAACAACTGGTTCCTGCCAGTTATGACCAGTAAGACTGCTGCCCCAGAAAGCCTTCTACAGATGATCCACTGTAGTTGCACAACTGCCTGCCGAACACAACGGTGCAGTTGCAGGGCATATGGACTACCATGCATCCCTGCTTGTGGACTATGTCAAGTTGGGAATTGTGAGAATCACTATATTCAACCTCTATGGGAGGTTGACTAATGGTAAATCTAGTGAAGGTCACAGTGCAAAAAAGTTTAAAAAATAAACCAGAATAAGAGGAAACAGCTGAAGAAAATAGAAAAAGAAATGTATAAATAAGAAAAGTATTAAAAAAAAGTATAAAAACAAAAGCCAAAATAACAAAATGCATTATAAAAATATAAAAAAATCAATAAAAAAAATAAAACACAAAAGAATAAAAGGGGTTAGCGATACTGAGCCTTCACGTGGTAGCCCTGTTTTCACAAATTTTACAGTACCAAACAGTTCTAATGAATTTATTCTTTATTGGAATCAAAAGAATGGTAATGAACCACAGAAACCACCAACACTAGGCAAAACAATATGAGAAAGGAGAAATATGCAATTACTTAAGGGAAATTGTATTATTAAATTGTATGTAATTGTATTCCCCCCCTATTTTTCGCATAAATATGCTTGTAACCAATTGCTTTAATATATAATTGTACTTGTAATCCCTTATCTATCATGCAAATATGCTAATTAGAATATTACATGGCCAAAACATGTATCAGGCACCAGTATTCCTGGTCTAGGAGGAATACAAAGGAGTAATGGTCATTTTAAGGACCTGATGGCTGCCATTTTGAAAATGGGGCCTTCCTTGGAGTCAAACTTTGGTAAACTTTTAGTATGTTTTTAAGTACATCTGATACTACTGTAAACCACTGAGAAATCTTTGGTTAGAATTTGTTTGGGGTCAAGCCATATTTGCAGCTGACTATACAGTAAATACAGTAAAACCTATTCAATCTATTAGTCTCTTAGTTTACATTACAAATGGCTTATGTAATATATTGTTACCACACAACTCTGCTGATGCAGGTTATTTAGTGTTAGGTGAAGCATATTATCTGGCATTGATGAATGGATGGAAGAAAGAGGCAGGACGAGGACTCACATGGAAGAGCAGGTGTCCTTGCCAGCCTTTGTTGTTATGAAGGCAGGATGACAAAATGTTACATTTGAAACACCTGAGAATAAAACGTTGCAAACTCTTGCAATTTGTCACAATATAAAAAGTGCATTTTTAGAGTGCATTATGTGGGTTCACCTCACATCTGGGGACATAAAGCTGCTCCCTGGTTGTTTTTTAATGGTCAAAGCCTGTGTGTGCATGTGTGTGTTTCTATGTTTGTACATGCCTTTGTGTATGAGCTGCAGGATTGATACAAGAGGACAATGCTTATGGCATACATCTATTTCTGTGTTAGGTTTAATTGCTGTAATAAAACACTACAGGTTATGTAATAAAACATGTAAAACGTTGTGCAAGGGCACCACAGAAGATATATATCTGAAATGATCAACTATACAAGTGTAAACTGTGTAGAGACAGTTTGCTGCATTTCTATAACTGTCCACTAGAGAGCTTCAGATATCCACTTTTACTCTGCCACACCTCAGACCAGCACTTGTACAATTCACTGTCATTACTGAAAAGGTTCTTGAGCCATTTATTTCCAAAATCACAGCATACTGTGTTGGTAGTGAGTGATGAACTTTTCTATGAATCTGTCCTTCCGTAGAGTGTTTTTAATGGGATGATGGCACTCAAGGAAAGGAGGAAATAATGTTTGGCTGTTAAATTCAAATAGTGTGACACAAAAAGCTGAAGTGAAACCATAGTCAAATGGGTTGTCATATAGTCACAGGGCTAGTTAAAATATTCTTTTCCTACTCACACATTATTATTAAAATCCCTCTATTTTCTTTGTATAGAGAAGGTTTTCTTTATTTGAAAGAGAATGCCTTTATTTATCCCGCGAGGGGAAATTCACAAATTCACAATTTTCACTCTGTTGGTACAGTTGCACACACACTGAACACAGGTCAGGACCTATACATGCTAAACACACTAATGGAAAGATGTCAGAGTGAGGGGGCTGCTCCTCGGGGGAGCTGGGGGTTGCCTTGCTCAAGAGCACCTTGGCAGTGCCCAGGAGGTGAACTGGCACCTCTCCAGCTACCAGTCCACACTCGGTACTTCGGTCCGTACGGGGACTTAAACTTGCCCATTGAATGATGTATGGGCAGAGTTTGACACTAGAAGGCTGTTTTAAAATTCATCTGCTGTGGGCTTTCTGTGCTTAACATTAGTTTAAGATACGTGCATGCAAACATGAATTTGTAAACTTACAAATATTTGGATGCCAATTAAGGTCCAAAATGCAAACGTACGCAAGTGTGATGTGGCAGCATACTGAGAATGGACTTTTACATATTTTAAAAGTAGGAGACATCTTGTGTCCAGTGGTTGGAGAGCATCTTTAGAGATCCATGTTATTATTAGGAATGTTTGGGGTTCATTAGTGGTAGCCTACATCCATTTAAGTACTGTACTTAAGTACAAATTCAACATAGTTGTACTTTACTTTCATGCACGTATTTCCATTTTATGCAACTTAACCTTTTAATTCAATCTTTGAAATCAAATTTCACATTTGGAAATTACGTGTTTTTAACTAACTAACTAGCTAGCTAGCTAACTAGCTAACTAATGAATATACTTCTACTGCACTACATCTCAGAGGCAAATACTGTACTTTTTATTCTACTTAATTTTACCTGACAGCTTTAGTTACTTTCTTTCCAGATTACAGTTTTTCATACACTTCCTGTCCAGTTAAAACCACGTATCTCTAAATTTGGTGATTTTGAATTTGAATGTATCTCATAAAATAAAGGGTTCCGTTATGGGTTGAGAAATTATCTTACTTCATAGGATAAATAAACTTTGAGAACCCTCTTGGATCAGCTGAAAAATGCATTATCACAAAGCTGAAAACAGGGCTGTTTTTCTGAGCTCATGAAAAGTCGACTTAAGAAATATATGGTTCTCACAGGACAGCGACCCTACGAACATAAAATGCAAAAATTTGATGCATTGCTATAGATTGCAGCAGTACAATGCAATATACTGTTCACATAAATGCACCAGTAATATTAATCCAATACCTGACAGGGACCATTTTACTGCACAGTGAGTACTTTTATTTTTTATACTTAAAGTGCCCATATTATGAAAAAATCACTTTTCCTGGGATTTGGGGTGTTATTTTGTGTCTCTGGTGCTTCCACACACATACAAACTTTGAAAAAAAAACATCCATGCTATTTTGAGTGAGATACGGGTTTCTGAATGTGTCCTGCCTTCAGTCTCCGGGTGAGCCGTTCAAAATTTGCAGGACTTTCTACGTTAGGGATGGGCGTATCGATCCTGTGGTATCGATAGATCGATATACTCACGCTACTCATTTGGCATCGATTTCCTTAAAAAAATATCGATATAAACTAAAAAATAATAATTGGGGGTGTATGCATTACTTTCAGCTGTTTTAGATTACTTACTTAAATGACTATGTGCCGGGACACCCCTGTACCTGGCGGCGTATTGACCTGGCCCATGTCACGTGACAGGAGACGAGCGAATGAGCGTCAACGTGCGACACAGCTGACAGCGACACAGCCAAGGGCCTGAAAATGTGTATGTTTTTGTTCATATTTAATTTATTTCATTCATATTTATGTTATTTATTTTACTTTTAATTTTATTATGTATTGACCATAATACATTTTGTATAAATGGTCTGTATTTGTCCTGTGATTTGTCTTAAATGTAATAATATTTTTACTGACAAAAATTGGCAATAAGAAATTAACGGTATCGGTATCGGTATCGATATTGATGAAAATGCAAGAAAAAGTATCGGTATCGTATCGAATCCTAAAAGTGTGGTATCGCCCATCCCTATTCTACGTAACTAGCCGAGATGAGGGGCCTAGGGGGCTAACTGTTAGCATGCTAGCTCGTTGTCAATGGCAAAACACTGCTACAACACACACAAATTCACCCTAATCTACAAAATAAATTGTATAGAACTACTTACATGTCCCTGTTCTGCAGGTATTCCACACAAAGTTGGAAGTGCGCCCTCGTTTAGAAGAAGTCTCCCACCTAATCCTGCCTTGTACAGGCCGAAGTTGCAGAAACACCTAGCTAGCTCATGTAATCCTTACCTAGCTACTGCCAAGGGGGTAAGCTTCTCCTCGGACCGCGAACCTCCTATGGCGCCATTTTGATGCTAATAAGCACTCACCCCCCGTTAGCATTCCATTGACTGCCATTAATTTTGGCGCCACTTTGACAGCGAATAACTTTACATCTGAAGCGTTTAAAGACTCTATTTGTCCATTGTTTATTTCTAAAGAAACACGACAATGTATAAAAGGCTCCATTACCTTGTACCTCACGTTATGGCTCCATAGCAGACGTTTTTGGAAAAATAGGCTAACGATTGTGTCATAACCACGGGACTTACTGTCGCATAGTAGAGGAATTACCGTATAGTACAGGAGAAGCTCGCAGGCAGTTTGGACTTACATTAGCTGTTTAAGTTTAATTACTAATGTTAACTAGCATTTTAGTTAGCAATAATTAGCCTGTGTCCATGTTATCTCCTTACATATACCTACGCTCTCCGTCTCTGCAAGATTGGGAATGATTGAGATTTCTCTTGGCACAGCTACCAGAAGACTTACAACTTTCAGACACGTTGCTCACGTCACATTTACGTCGTCTCTCTCAGTTGGAGGCTGTGCAGTAACGCTCAGCGCTCACCGGAAAAGTGCTTCTAATGGCTTTCACTGGTCTCCGTCCAGAGCAACGGGATCTGTTGGTCCATTGTATATATGTCAATGGCTACTGCGCATGTGCGACTGACAACAAAGATCTTACAGAAGTTGAGAGGTCTCACTCTGTAGCTAAAACAGAGACCTGACACAGGGTGAAAAGAGGATCTGCAGCAATGTGCAGTACAACAAAAATATATATATATTTTTTGTTAAACCATGTAAACCTATTCTGATACAATCTCAAATTACAATTATGAACCTGAAAATGAGCATAATATGGCCACTTTAAGATGAGAAAATGTTGCTGATAATACTAACATACTTTTTACCTGATTAAAATTTTAATTTTGAATACAAAAAAAAGATCTGAATGCTTCTTCCACCAATGATGTTATGCTAGGTTTGGGCAGAGTGCCACAGACAAGCTGTCAGAAAGTTTTTAGAGACACACTAACCCATTGTTGGCTTTGGTCTTTTAATGAGATTTGTTAACACTGCCAGCTTTGTCCTTTAATAGCGGACAACTTTTTTTTTAACAACTGTTTCACATTTAAGGCCCTGTCTGTACTCTTCTTGTTAACTTCAGGATTGTGTTGTACTGTTTAATGTCTAACTGTTAACCACAAGGTTGTTATATTTATTTGATTGTTCCAACCTTATTTAACCTACACCGGATGAAGAGAACAACCTGTTTGACATTTGCCTTCCCCATTTTAGTAATGAAGCAGTAAAGGAGAGGGTCTGCAAGGCAGTTGAGGCTTGAGATAGCTATGCTGATCTTGTATATATAAAGAAGCCATGCATTAGTCCAGCAGTCATTGACTACTATGCGGAGGAGCATCATGACGTGGGTAGGTCCAAAGCAAAACAAAAGGGAGAGTAGGATTACCGTCAGAAGCTTTGAAATCCGTCTACGTTCCTGTTCCTCTGTGGCCTGGTTGGATTTCACCGCCACACAGATCCTCCAGGTGGAAAACACCAACAGGAGAACGGGAACAATAAAGCCTAGGATGAAGCGTGCTACATTAGCTCGAGCCAGGTTCTCTGACAGCGGGATAAAGGTATCAAAGCACAATGAAAACTCATTGTTTTCACTGTATGAGTCCTCCCAGCTGATGGTGGTGGCATTGAAACAGACCACCAACACCCAAATGACAACACTGACCGCAGTTGCAGTGCTAACCTTCCTCAAGAAAGTGTACTTTAATGGATGAACCACTGCCAGGTAGCGGTCAATAGCGATGCAGCAGAGGAGAGCATCGCTGGTGTAAAAGTTAGTGAAGAGAGAGTAGACAGATAGCACGCAAACATAGCCCCCATGGGCCCAAACTCCATTCCACAGGAAGTCCAGCCACAGAGAAAGGCCGATAGTAAAGATCAGGTCACTCAGGGCCAGATTGAATAGATACACACCAAGCTCGTTCTTCTGTCTAATATGCTGCCAGGACACATAGAGGGAGAAGATGTTGGACGGGATGGCAGTGATGATGATAGCCAGGTAGAAAAACAGAAAAGGCCTTCTCCTGGATGCGCTGTCAACCGAGTAACATTCTGAATGATTTGCGGCCAGGGTTAAATTTTCCATTGCAGATGTGACGTTTGAATGCACACACCTTGTAGAGAAACAAGGAAGGAAATAAGTAAGGAATAACACAATGTATATGAATTCAGTTTATTCATCAGAGAGTACTATTCAGCCTGTGAAAACAGTTAAATAATACATTCTATGGCATTGTTGGGAGCTTTCTAAAGTCTGAAAATTGAACCCTGATGTCATCAGGGTTATCTCGACTTGAAAGCCTGTATTATGAACTAGAGGCGTGGAGTTCGAAAGCCATGGGCATTTAGAAGTCAGAGAGAATCTACTAAAAGATGCTATTGAGTTGCATCATGGGATATGTAGGATTCTGTGTATGGGGGCTTGACACATGCTTGAGACTAAAAGTCAGGATACCTCAGCCTCTGCTGCTTTGATTTTGACATTAAATAACACACAATGTGTCATGTGAGAGCCCCAACTTTATTGAAGTAAAATTCTAAATTGCTGGAGAAACCCTTTAAAGTACTACGCTACGCAAGACGTTTTGCTCTATTTTAGCAAAGTAATGACAAATTGCTTTACCCTACTGTTGAACATTTTCTCAGAAGTCTTGAGATTTGTTTCCATCTTCCAGGAAACTTTTGGTTTTAGCACATTTCAGTATATTAGGATTATCATCTTTCAGGGTGTAGTAACTTTAATCTGCTTTATTTTCTATTGTCAGACTACTGAAAGTGATCTGCCTAAGACATTTCATTCACAACTTGTGTAGCCACTTTCAAAATCTCTGATGAATTTTTTTTTTTTTTAACAATTGTTGATCAGATGTTATCTGTGATGGGCTATCATTGCATTGTCTTGTGAAGCACTTTCTAACACCTGTTTTAAAAAGTGCTATATAAATGTATTATTGTTATAAAGCAAGTTTCAAGTCTAAATGTAATTCTTTACACTTTTCTCAAATTAATCGAAACTAATGGCCTCCTGGAAATTAGAACATCAGTCTAAAAACTTGCTTTGCTTTAATGCTTTGGAGCCTTTAGCAATAATTTAGTATGGGCCTATTAGTACACTAGTAACACACTACTTAATGCACTAAAGAATAACCAACCTATTGTATGGTCCTTTTAAGTCTCAAAGTGTCTACCATAAACATACATTTACAGTACTCAATTCAACTCATATTAAGGTCTACTTACTCTTTATTCAGTTGTGTTTTTGCTCCAAATTTTGTTCATAAAATGTATTATTATCAAAATGGATGGATGAATGAATGGATACATCCAGTTGTCTTGTCTTCCACTGCTCAGTCAGTCAGCTTAAAGAAACAGGAAGAGTCAGCAGCTGTCGCATTGTCGGCCCTGACTACCGAATATCATTTACTGGGAGATAGGCCATGACAGAACAAACTACCGGGGTTGGAGGACCACATGGCAGATTTAATTTAGGTACTAAGTCTATGACGTTGCTTGTCTTTATGTTTGGTGTGTCAATATAGATATGGACTAAATTAAGGTGATGCTGATTATTGTCTGATAAAGGAATACACATCTGTTTGAACATAATTCTTTCCATGGCGTTGCTATCTTGTTATGGCTGAGTCTACGTGCTCCTAAAGGATAGGTACATATATATATATATATATATATATGTACTATACAGACTATACAGTATATATATATATATATACTGTATAGTCTGTCTTAAAAACAATACTCACATGTCTATATGTACATTAAAAACATTATTAGTTGCTGTAACCATTCCGCTTACCCATGCTGGCCACAAAGAGACCCCTTCTTAAAGTAATTTCAATGTAAGTGACAGGGAAAAAATACACACTCCTCGTTCTGGGTAAAAATAAATTCAAAAGTTCAGCCAAAGTTAATGTGAGGCTTCAGCAAAGTTAGACAAATAAAAAAGGGATCTTCCAAAGTAGTACCAATCTTCCTGTTTGATGTGATACTATCCATCTGTTGTGGCTCAGCAAACATACACTGTCCGTGGAAGCACAAAGAGCGAATTATCATTGTACATTTGGGCATCCAAGTACTGCAGTAAGAAAGACTTGAATCTTTAACTAAACTATCCTTTAATGAAATAAGGCAACAGATATGACAATCCAGAGGAGGCTATTTTATATTACTATTGCTCAACTTGAATAATCAATTATCAAATCGATTAAGAAATACATGTAAATGTGATCTTGTTCACAACCATTGTACATTTCAACAATAAAAGAGATGATTTGTTCAATACAAAAAAAATAAAGTTTAAAAAATATTTCCCCAGAGAAAATTATGCCATAGCATTAACATAAAATTGTCAGTAAAACGGTATCAGTATGTGAACACTTAGTTTCCACCTTTAGTATTACCTCCTAAAATACACAGTCCCAAATAATAATTTGTTTTCCATTTGATTTGCTAATTAAAATGGAACAAATAGATAATTGTGTTGTTAGGAAACAGACTGAATTCCATAAGAGCTCTCTGACCATTTCTTCCTCACAAAAACTCCCCAAAATTTCTCTAAAGCTTTCCTAATCTCTTTCTGAGCAGTCTCAGTGGTTAAACAGTATATTATAGGATCCGCTGTACTGTTTATGGTAGTCGTGGCAACTGTGACCAGGTATAGATCTCTGAGCTTTATGGCCCAGACGCAGGCCCTGGGCTCCAGTATGGCCCTGAGAAGCATGACAGTCTGATAGGGCATAAAGGCCACTATGTATGTTAGAATAAGGAAAAACAGCAGCAGTCCCACTTTTCTGCGCTCCTCTGTCTGGATGGAGTTGCTCTGTCGCAGTGACCACATGATCTGCTGAAAACAAAAGGTCATGATGAAGACAGGGACCAAGAAACCCAGGGTGACTCGTGTAAGGGCGATGTTGGCATCTTCTTGTGTCATGGGTATTCGCTCCTCACACAAGTTTCTTGAGGAGAAAGCTTGCAGCACCCCCTTGTGGTCAAGCAAGATGATGTGGATGGCAATCTCCAAAGTCCAAACAGCAATACTCACAACTGCTGCAGTCTGCACCTCTCGGACCCAGTGAAAGTGGAGAGGATACACCACTGCTAGGTAACGATCGACAGAGAGGCAGCAAAGGAGGCCTGAGCCGACATAAAAGCTGTTGTGCATGATCACAGCCACTAAACTGCAGAGACCACCCAGAGGCCTCTGCAGGGCCAGCTCAATCCACACAGGTAGAGAGATTGTGTAGAGCAGGTCTGAAATGGACAGGTTGATGAGGTAGACCGCCGTGCTGTTCCCATTCCTCATCAGCATCCAGGCTACATACAGAGACAGGCAGTTAGCCGGAAAGCCCACAATAAAAAAAAGAGAATAGACAGCTGGATACATGTGCTTTTCCACTGAAGACTCCACGGTGCAGGAGGTAGATGTACTCGCGTTTGTTTGGTTGAGAAGCGCTGCATCCATTGTAACGTGATAATGACTGAAACTGACCAAACCTGAATGTGGATGGAAATGGAGAGAGACCTGTGTTCTGTTGAACTGAGATAAGCTCCGCAATGCAAATAGTTCCTGGTGAAACATGCTTTGCCATGCCCGAAATGAAAACAACATCCAATGCTTTCATTGTGACTCGTCATTTTATTTCCGCAGCTTTTATAGTCAACAAAACAAAACCAACCCAAAGAGTTAGCTGGATATAAAAGTTTGTAGGATGAATAAATTATACTGTGCTGTCAGGTGTTCCACCAAAGACAAATTTCCTCTCTAAACCTCTCACATGTTTACATTGAAATAATAAAGAGGGGAAATGATCTAATATTTCGTAGAAAAGAACATGTTAGATAATTATGAATTTAAAATTTTAAATATATATATATACTGAGAAACTTGTGTGGCAAAATTCAGTTTTTTCTTATTTCATATCCCATCAATCATGTCAAATTTATCTTTTGACATTTTGGAGGGGGCCAACCCCTAGGTTGTCAACCATTGAAGCATCAGTATTAAAAATCTAATAATATAGTGTTAGTGTATAATAATAAACCTGTCAGGTCATGTGCGAAAAGACTTTGGAAAACAGCATTTTGATGCTAACACATACTTACTCTGACCAAAATGTGAATATTAATTATATATAACCCTTTAAAAAATTAAATAATGGAACCACCCTTTAAGTGAAAATTTGTCAAAGCATTGTGCTCTTGAGGCAAGGTTGGCTCAGACAGCCCAGGCCCCCAGGAAGTGCGGCGGACTTTGAAGTAAATAAAAAAATAGCCCTCTGGACCAAAAATGCTTTTTCCCCATAGACTTGCATGGCAAAAGGAGACGTCTGTAAATCAGTGGATAATTATTTTGAGCGTCACAACCCCCTTGAAATGAGAGAATCAGAATTTGATTCATTTGGTCCGATAACATTTGGAAAGTGTAGAAGAGCTGCACAATTAAATCATTTAAGTTAAGTTAGCGGAGCGCCAAACCTGAAGTAACCAGCTCGGTCTGGGGAATTCTCTAGTGCGCCTGCTCTATGGGCCACACAGTGCAGAAGCAGTGCTGATCATCCGGATCCATGATGCATTCATGCGTCACTAAGCAACTCTCATAAGAATGAACGGGGCTCCGTCTCAAACACTGTAACCAGTTCTTATACATCCGTGACACTGCCCACTAAGCAGAACCAGAGCTCAAAAGTGTGGTCCAGGAAGTAAAAATCCCATTCATTTTCTCCATAAGGATTTTGATTATTAGCCAGCAATGTCTAAACTGTTAACATGTTATTTCCCCTCTACACGGTTCACTACGGCAGAAGGTTTTTCCCTGTGTGTGTGTGTGTGTGCAGGTTAGCGCATGCGTAGGGCGGGGGGACGGTTAGTGTGTTGGAAGATAGCTGACATGTGTGTCCTAGCTAGCTGTATACTTAATAAAAGTTTGAACTGATTAAACGTTGTGTTTATTAAAAGTAACATTGGTAACAGAGGATGGTTGTAAGATGGCAGCTAGTTATAAAGTTCCGCCGAAGTTTGATGAAGCCAGGCCATACGAGTGTTGGAAAAATTAAGTCAATATCTGGACGAGGGTTACCGACCTCGACAAAAAGAAACAAGCCCTTGCTGTTGCCTTGGGGCTTGAGGGGAGAGCCCGTGAAACAGCGATGGAAATACCCGCGGAAGATTTGGACAGTGATGACGGTATGAAAACCTTGCTTGCTAAGCTGGACGGTGTGTTCCTAAAGGAGGAAAAGGACCGCACATATGAAGCCTATTCTTATTTTGATGGCATAACGAAAGATAATGCCGCTTCTATGGCGGACTACATAATTGACTTTGAACAGCGAAACAACCGAATGAAAAAGTATAATATGACGCTTCCAGATGCTGTGCTGACTTTTAAACTTTTAGACACGGCCTGTCTTGACGAGAAAAGCCGACAGCTAGCACTGACGGCCTGCACAGAGTTGAAGTTCTCCTCCATGAAGTCGGCTCTAAAAAGGATTTTCGGTGGGAAACGCTTATTAAACGGAATACAAATGAACCAGGACGTGGCATTTTTCACAGAACACAGACCACAAGGAAGAGGAAAACGGAACGCAACATGGCCAACTGGACAACTAAAGCAGCCATTACCGGGGACTAATCCACTGTATAAGTTCGGTAAGAGGTCCAGATGTGCTATTTGCCAATGCACGTTTCATTGGGCTAAAGACTGTCCTCACAAAAAAACTGAACAAGTAAGAATAACTGAAGATGCGAATGTAGAGGAATGTAACATTACATTGTTTACAAAGGCCTCCATGTCAAACGCTGAGATATTTATGACTGAATCATTGGGATCTGCGATTATTGACACTGCCTGTACCCGTACTGTGTGTGGGGAGAAATGGCTGGAAAGCTATATTGATGACCTCACCCCAGATCAAGTGAACAGACTGATGCAAACAGAAACTCCCAGTTGCAGACCATTTCGGTTTGGAGATGGCAATTTGGTGTATTCCACAAGAAATGTGAAACTACCAGCTAAGATAGGACTGACAAAGTGCCACATTGAATCTGAAATTGTCAACTCTTTCATTCACACTTGGATTAGTGTCCATGGCGCCTCCCAGAGGCTGTACAGTGACAACGGTGGAGAATTCAACAACGAAGAGATCAGAGACATGGCTGAAAACTTTAACATTGAGACAAAAACAACAGCAGGATACAATCCCTGGAGCAACGGACAATTCGAGAGACATAACCAAACACTGACTGAGATCATCCAGAAGGTCAAACGAGAGAATGGATGTGACTGGCACACTGCCCTTGACTGGGCCCTCATGGCTAAGAACAGTATGCTGAATGTTCAGGGCTACAGTCCATATCAATTAGTGTTTGGATGGAATCCTAACCTTCCATCTGTATTAGTTGATAAACTACCTGCTCTAGAGGGTACCACCATGAGTGCTAGAGTAGGAGAACACATTTCAGCTTTACATGCTTCTAGGAAAGCATTCACAGAAGCCAAATCTTCTGAGCAGATAAGAAGGGCAATGAGGAAGCAGCTCAGGCCCTCAGATGACATGTATGTGACAGGAGACAAGGTTTATTACAAAACAGCAGACTGTCCTGAGTGGAAGGGACCAGGTATAGTTATTGGTCAGGATGGAGCTGTTGTATTTGTAAGACATGGGGGGATTCTAGTTAGAGTGCACCAATCCAGGCTCTGTAAGGTAAACACACAGGAATCTCAGGATAAGCCAACTATGCAAGACAGCAGAGAGACAGCAAGCAAAGGAGGCAGTCTAAACAATGTAACAGAAAGCTCAGATAGTGAAGAAAATACAGACAGCAAACAGGGCAACACCAATGACAGGGGGAACAACACAGGAGAAGTGGTTCATCCTACAATAACACGAAACAGATTGCAATGTTTGTGGTAACTCTGTCTCTTCTGTTGGTGTAAAGCTAAAAACAGGACAGACTGTAACATTTAAGAAACCTGATGATAGTCGTCTACAGAGAGCCAAGGTTTTAGGCAGAGCAGGCAAGGCTTCTGGAAGACACAAAAACTGGTTTAATCTACAACATGTTGAACCTGATGGCAGTGATGGACAAAAGGAGTCAGTTGATATGTCAAGTGTTGATAATCTTAACATTGAATCTGAAATGGACACTGATGTACTCATAACAAAAGACATTTCATTTGATGCAGCCAAACAGGATGAAATAATGAATTGGTACAAAAACAATGTATTTGAGGAAGTTAATAATGCAGGTCAAAAGTGTGTCAAAAGTGTGTCTCTACCAGATGGATCTGCACTCTCAAAGAAACTCCTAATGGTATAGTGCCAAAAGCCCGACTTGTAGCCAGGGGTTTTGAAGAGCTTAATATTCACGAGCTGCAGAAAGATTCCCCAACCTGTGCTTCTGAATCTCTCAGGTTATTATTAGCAGTCATATGTCAAAACAAGTGGCAAGTCCATTCTATGGACATAAAGTCTGCTTTCTTACAGGGCATGCAGTTGTCCAGAGAAATTTATGTCCGGCCACCTCCTGAAGCAGGACAGGAAAATATTCTATGGAAACTAAACAAATGTGTCTATGGCCTTGCAGATGCATCAATGTATTGGTACAACAAGGTGAAAGAAATAATGCTGAGTACAGGTGGCAAAATGTCTCAAGTAGATCCAGCAGTATTTTATTGGTTGGATGAACAGTGTAAAGTGACTAGAGTACTCGCATGTCATGTTGATGAATTTCTTTGGGCAGGCTCGGAAACTTTCTCAACAGAAGTGATCCCTACGCTTAAGTCTGCTTTCCATGTTGGGCGTAAGGAACATAAAAAATTCTGCTATGTGGGAATGGACTTTGTTAGTAATTATGGTGTAGTTCACGTACATCAGCATAGTTACATTGAAAACCTACAGCCTATCCAGCTGCAAGCAGCACGTGCAGTGCAGAGAGATGCCTCTCTTAATGAAACTGAAAAAGAGCAGCTTAGGTCAAAAATAGGACAGATACTATGGGTTGCAAAACAAACATTATGTTTGATGCAAGCAACTTAGCATCCAATATAAAAGATGCCACAGTCCAGTCTATTCATGAGACAAATAAGGTCCTCAGAAAGCTTAAATCTGAAAAAGTGTCTCTCAGGTTTCAGCATTTGGGAAGCAGTGATGCTCTACACGTTATTATTTTCAGTGATGCTTCTCTTGGAAATCTTCCTGATGGGTGTACATTGATTGGACTCATGGGAGAAGGAGGGAGGTTTTCTCCTCTCTGTTGGCAATCTAAGAGAACTAGAAAAGCATTTCCTGCGGAAAATGCGTGGGAATGCTGAATAGCTGAATTGCTAAAGTTAAACTGGTTGAATAGTTTAAATCAGTAAGAAGAAGTTGAAGTAGTGAGAGTAGTTGAAACAGTGGAAATCGTTTTAATACGTATGAATTTCATTAAAAAGTTAAAAGCTTATGCTAAACTGAACTGTTGGCTTTAAAAGTTGAATGATGACAAAATAAGTAAAACATTGTGAGGTTTGAGTTTATTTTCTAACTGATAATCACTCACAAATGCAGAAATATGAAACAATAGTACGAAAAATCTTAAAGCTCAAATGCACTACACTGCTAAAAAATCAGGAAAATTGTTAGAGTTGGAAGCTAAACTACATTACCTTAGTGAAGAGCTAAAATACATTGTTAGAAAAGCTTGAAGCTGAACTGTAATACTGTCAAAGATAAAGGTTTAAATGAATTACCTAAAACGGCTGAAAGAAGAAATACTTTGTATTATTATCAGACACTGCATGCAACGAAAAAGCATCAATTTAGCTGATATGAGATGTGAAATATTAGGTGAAAAGAATGGGGCTGAACAAAAGGAAAGAGAGGACAGAGAGAAGGAGAGAAGGAGAGAAAGAGAGGAGAGAAAGAGAGGAGAGGAAAAAGAGAGAGCCAAAATAAAACATGAATAGCTGAATTGTTAAAGCTAAACTGGTTGAATAGCTTAAATCCTTAAGAATAAGTTGAAGTAGTGAGAATAATTGAAAGAGTGAAATGACATCTCAATCAGGGACATATTGACTGATGTATCACAGCGGGACTCAAACCTGGATCTCCCACACCAAAGGTGTGGACCATATCCACTACACCATCATCTGTATAGATGCTTAATGTTCCTTTAGCACTTATAAAGCCTGTCTTTGATCATTTCTCACCACACCTGCTAATGCTAATGAATGAGAGATAGTGTGAGAGAACCGTAGGTTCTTTATTTAGAACTGTAGTGAAAGTATGGAGGGGCTGTGTGTGTCTGCTGAACAGCATTCCCACTAATAAGAAAAAGAAAAAATAAAGAACAGGATAACAATAGTTGGAATGCTGCTGAACAGCATTCCCACTAATTAGACGTGTCGTGAGGAGTACTCTGGCAAGGGAAACTCTGGCCATGTCAGATGGAATAGACAATGCTATTTTTCTGGCTACCCTCTTTTCTGAGCTCACAAGTGGAAATGCTGAACTTAATGCTCCTCCGTTGGTCTGTGTGATGGACAGTCACTCTCTGTTTGATGCCCTCAAGTCAACAAAACAGGTCACTGAAAAACGACTAAGGCTGGAAATAAGCAGCATCAAGGAGCTTGTACAGAGTCAGAAGATAAAGAAAGTACTCTGGTCAGACACCAAAACTCAACTCGCTGACTATCTTACCAAAAAAGGAGCGTCAGCTCTGGTGTTGTTAAAAAGACTCAGTGAGGGACTGTGGTGCTATTGAAAGCACTAATTTAAGGACTGTGGACACAAAGTTAAGAACAAAAGGACATTTAAAAGAACTGAACGTTGTATTTGCATTTGTAACAACAGTTTTATTTTAAGTTGCTGTATATGCTTTTTTTCTTTGTATTCTCCTGATTGTTTAAAGTATATCCTGATTGTTTAAAGTATAGGGAGATTGTTAACATGTTATTTCCCCTCTACACTGTTCACTACGGCAGAAGGTTTTTCCCTGTGTGTGTGTGTGTGTGTGTGTGTGTGTGTGTGCAGGTTAGCGCATGTGTAGGGCGGGGGGATGGTTAGTGTGTTGGAAGATGGCTGACATGTGTGTCCTAGCTAGCTGTATACTTAATAAAAGTTTGAACTGATTAAACGTCGTGTTTATTAAAAGTAACATAAACCATCCAAGGTAGACGTATTGTGAGCCACATGATTGTGAAATGAAAGTTTGTGCTCCTGTAAAAGGCACAAGTTCGTATAAAATCAACCTTGTTTTAAGAAAAACTTGTTTTATTTGCGATGTCATGAAGAAGTACTACACTACCTTAAGCGTAGCAGCGACGTCTCTGATTGGTGGAGCTCTCTGTTTCCATGGAAATGTTTACCGCACCTACCAACCGGCGAACCGCAATTGAGCTGCTACCACTGAAGTCTATGATCGTTTTTTTTTTGTCTTTCTTTGTTTTAAAAATGTTTTTTAGTTTTTTAGTTATAATTCATCTCAAGCCAATCTGCTATGAAATGAATTGTTTTATACTAAGAATTTTCTAAAATGTTAATGGAGCAATTGAATAAGGAAAATCGCTTCCAGAACTAGAGCCTTTAAAAAAGTGGGCGGTCACTTTTGAACTCCATAGAGATTGTGTTACTGGAACAAATCCGGTGACACTAAGAGAGGTCTGGTGTTTACTTCAAGTCCATATTTAGTCTAATATCGAAGGTTCACAGCTCACTAAATAAAGGCTTGTTGGATGACTTCTAATGTAAATAAAAAAATCCTCAGAGGACTGCGTCAACAAAATGTCAGTAAAATGGCATCAGTAACTAAACCCTTTCCACCCTTGGTATTACTTCTTAGAAGACACGGTCCCAAATAATGTTTTCCTTGCAATTTGATTTGCAATTATGGGTTCAAAATGAAACAAATAGATAATTCTGTTGTTAGGAAACTGACTGAATTGCATTAGAGCTCTCTGACCATCCCCCCCTCACAATCTCCCCAATATTTCTCTAGTTTTTTGTCTCTTTTGAATGCAGGGCTTTTACTTATAATGAAGTGGTTTTTTTTTTGCATTGTGGTATTGGTAATGAGGAATTCTGTTAGTTCAGTTGTGTTTCATTAAGTTGGAATTTGGCAAAGCATTGTGCTCCTGATGAAAGGCAGGCTCTGCCTGCTAAGCAGCACCAGAATAAGAATAGGGATCTGGTTACCAGCTGTGACAGTGGTGCTGGGATTGTTTTTATCTTGAGAGTCTGTGTGTGTGTGTGTGTGTGTGTGTGTGTGTGTGTGTGTGTCATCATGGAAAAATGTAGCCTTGGAGGCATCTACTGTAGCAGGAACTACCACAGAGGCAGTTTTTGAGTACTTTATGGCCAGATTTTGTCACCGCAAAGTGCCATATCTGTGGAATATTCAGGAAACTTTACACGTGTGTAACTGAAGGCAGAGTTCGAAACTGGGTGTGGTCTGAACAAAGGTCGCTGGAAGTAGGAAAGGGGCCATTGTTCCCCCTACTTCACTCCCGTGGCCTGATTTGTCTTTGCGGCTGGTGTGATCCCATCATAAGATGGTCTCTATTTTACATTGCAACAAGAAATTGTTGACACCAAGAAGCCTGTCCACTGAGATGACAGTGAGGCCTGGCCCTGTTGTTTGTTTTTAGTCAATTTTTAGACTAATATCTAGGTATCACAGCTCACCAAATAAAGGCTTGCCGGATGTGCTGGTGTTCCAATGTTAAAATTAATTAACAGGAAAAACATCCGCCCACTCCGATCTGTGCAACGAATGCCAACAAAATCTTTCCTATAAATGAATGATTCATAGATCAGGCAGTGTGGATGCTTTTCCTATTTTCTATAAAGTATTTGAATGTTGGTAACATTGTAATCCAGATTTACATTGTATTTCAACAGTTGTTTCATTCTCTTTTGGTTTCTAACAGCACAATATACAATGCACTGTAATACAGATATATTTAAACCAATACAGTTACTGAGAGAGGCTATGTTATAGATGTACACAAGGTAGAACCTGACTAAATAAAGTGGTGACACACTGATCTATGATGGGTTGAATGAAAGATAATCTCCTCTGAGCCTGAGAACATTAAAATAGTATTTTATCAATTTAACATTGCACCTCTAACCATAACATTGTATCAAAAAGAACCAGAGAAATTGGCTTTATTATTAGTCCTTGTCAAGAACGGGTGCTTACATACTTACCCTTAATGCAATTCAACCACCAAGTAGCCTGGAGCCTCAAGCGTCAAGCACTGGTGAGGAGCCAGAGGTCTGTTAAGCGTCAAGATAATCTAGATTGTGTTCATTTTCAAACAAGTTAAAACTTGTAGTCTTCAGATCCAACTGACTCTGACTAAAAGAACATCTCCAGAGGCATTTAGTAGACTTTAAGCAGCTGCCTCTGGAGCTGTAAAAGGCTTCATACATTTTGTTTTTCACATATGCAGTAGTACTCCCCAAGACCTGTAAACAAACTTTGATGTCTAAAATCGGCACACTTCAAAACATAAAATTTAAAAATCCCTCACAGCTCTGGGGGTAGGGACTTGGCTTGGCAACCAGAGGGTCACTGGTAAAATAAGATAGACTTTATTAATCCCGCACTGGGGAAATTCCAGTGTTACAGCAGCTCAAAAGAAAAAAGAAAAACAATGTACACACATCAGAATTTTCACAGTTTGGGCTACTCTTCCTGTTGCCAATAAAACATTGTTCTTACTAAGTTAATTGCTCAGATCTGGGAACACAGCACATGGTTCAGGTTACTGGGCAGGTGCCACCAGTTATCCGATTTTAAACAAATCACATGACTGCTTGTGTTTCTTACCCAGTCTGACTCATTGTTATGTCACTGCTTTCACCGTTGCTCATTTTGGTAGTGTTCGCTTGTTTACAACCTGCCTGATTTACCGCTGTTGTAGCCATGACATTCTGTTCCAAGATCTCAGCAATTAACTTGGAAACAACAACGTTATAACCGAGGAAAAGAAATCTATGAAAATAATAACCAATATGCAATATACAGATATTATACTTTAATATTTGTGTCACGTTGAAAAGGAAAACAACCAGCCTTTTGCAGGATGGATTATTTTTTATTTTTTTTTATAGAATTCTATACAAAAACTTTATTCATCATGAAAAGATTTGTCAAAACTTTGCAGTGCTGACAAAAAGAAATCATTCTAGAATTCATAGTCACATATGTGTAAGTTTATTCGTAAGTAAGCAAAAGATTAAGTTTTTTGCATTTATGCCACTCCAGGTATCACAATTATCACAAATTAATGTTACAAATCGTTCATTTACACAGATGTTTCAGCAACAGTGACGGTTGTTCACACTGTAAAGAAATACCAACATGACTGTGTGAGTCACTACCCGTCAGGCTACTGTGACTTTGAATTGTAAATAAACTGTACAAAGCAACAAATTGTACAAGCATGCAAATGTATGCGCAGTGTGTAGGTGGCCATTCTCTTATGTTGGAGTCAAAGAAAAGATACATGAGTTACAATGTCAGAAACAGAAGGGAGAATACATGGTTATAAAATATTTGTTTTTGGGTGTTCAACAGTAAAATATTACAAGACAGTAACAGCAACACCATGTAACAGTACAGAGACACAGACTGAGACATATATACAGAGACATGCACACAGATGGGCGTGGGACATCTTACCATTAAAGTGTCATATAAAGACCCTGCTGTTACACAGAGACACAAAGTCTGTTTCCATCTCTTTGGTGCATTACTTCCATTATCTTAGTTTGATGCCCATTACTTCTACAATACACAACACAATCTGGTAATGCTGTTTAATTATGTAGCAGTGTTATTATTGTATTAAGTCTGAAAGCATTTCTAACGAAACAGTTAGGGCATAAGTGTTAGAATGGCATATATATATATATATATATATATATATATATATATATATATATAACGAAAGAGTCACATCTTCTCCCATGCATTAAAAATGGTCATGCTTTCCTCTGGTCTGTTGATATGACCAGTGAGGAGTGTTGATGTCTGGCCGTATGTGATCATCCAACACGGTCTCACGGCAGTTCGTGTAAATGTCACGTTATTTTTAATCTATTGATTGCACGTGTCTCGCCCTCCTTCTCCCTAACTTTCCTCCTGAAGTGCTGCCTGCCCAGAGAAGACATGGGTTCAGGACACTATTAAGAAAGGTCGAATTATGTTCCCCAGAAGACCTCCCTCCTCTTTTAGTCTTTTAGGGTTACAGTATGTCCCATGCGGCGCAAACAATCAAAAAGGGAGTTCAAACCTCACAGTGTTGATCAGGGTCTTATTTAATGTGAATTCAGATTACATAAGTATTACTTCAAATAGTTTTCTTATCTTACTTTTGTGAAAATGACTAACAATTTCATTATGTGACAATTTCATTATGTGACAATTTCATTATGTGAAATTGTAAAACAAAAAAACTCATTAAAACAATCCTGCAGATCAGATTGAGTTTACTTCAGTTTTAACACTTCTCAACAGGTTTGAGTCTGTGGAGGTGGTGCGGACAGTCATTGTTCTGTTAATGCTCCATTGCTTGAAGAGACCCCTGACTTTTCCCCTGAAATTCTTTCCTACAATGACATAGAGGATGGGGTTAAGAACACTGTTGAAGAAAGCTAAGTACATGGAGATTGCGCGGCAGATCTGTAGGTTGGCGATGATGCTACATCTTCTCAGGACATCAGCTCTTCTGAGTGTTTCCAGTATCTTTACCACGTGGTGTGGCACCCAGCAAATCACAAACGCCAAGAGGACCACCAGCACCAGAGTGGTGGCCTTCTGCTCTGTTTTCTGGCTGTTTGACCTCTCAATTAACTGGTTATTCAGAGAGTGAATAATAATGAGAGTGCAGTAGGAAATGATGCAAATGGGTATGATAAAGCCGAATGTATTCTGTATTCCTTCAAACAGGAACTCTTCCTTGATATCGCTATAATTAAGAAAGCATAGACTTCTATTATATTGAGGGAAGTAGGACACTTTCCTGTAAATGAGTGTGGGGATGCTCAGGAGCAAGCCGAAACCCCACACAAGCAGACAGCCCAGTTTGGCAAATTTTGTCCTACTTATTCCTTTATGGGACAGCGGGTGCACCAGTGCAATATAGCGATCTATGCTAATCAGAACGAGGAAGTAGATGCTGCAGTAGGCGTTCATGTTGATGGGAAGGGAGAACAGTGAGCACAGGTAATGTGAAAAGGGCCAGTCGTATCTGTTGATTGCATATGCAGCCCACAATGGCAACCACACCATTAAGAAAAAGTCAGCAGCAGCCAGGTTGCTCAAGTAGATCTCAGCCACGGTGCAGGCCTTCTTATGAAGGCAGAAAACCATCAGGACAAACCCATTCATCCCGATTCCCAGCACACTGATCAGCAGCATATACGCCGGGACCACAGTTGACTGCCAATCTTTGAATTCTGCTGGAGGACACTCGTCCGTGGTGTTGTTTTGGTCTCCAAATGTAGTCGCTGTGCTGAAATTAGCAGAGTCGCTGTGGAGAGTTAAAGGGAAGGCAAACCAAACAAGATTTAAAACAAAGACAATTTGAAAGTAACTTTAAAGCTTTCTTTAACATTTTGTTATTATCATGAATACTAAGTTAATAGTGTGAAATATTCAATTCAATTTTATTTATAGTGTCAAATCCTAACAGAAGTTATCTCAGGACACTCAGATAAAGTAGGTCTAGACCACACTACCAGAAACCTGACAAAACCCCCAAGAGCATTAATTTGGCGCGACAGCATTGAGTCAGTTTTACAATGATCTTATCACATCTGGTTGGTAGCTTTTCAAATAAATCAGGTTGGGTTTGATGAGTTCTCATAAAACTCTGCAGGTAAATACATTGTTATGGCTGTTTGTGGTCTTGCCAGAGACTTCCAGAGCATGACTGTAGGAGCCACATATTGTATGTTGTTTATGGTCTCATTTATATTATTTATTGATTATTATATTGTGCACTTATATTGTAGGTGGTGGGCGTTTTCATCTGCAGTGCTAGTTGTATTTTACATGTGGAGGAATAAATCATTGCAATACAATCTCAAGCGCGTCACAGCAGGTGCGGACTGGGACAAAAATTCAGCCCTGGCACTGTAGCCACACTAGCCCACATTACCATGCCCATGCAGCCCCACCCACGGACACGTGCATTCACTAATTACATTTGTGTACAGATGGTGAAATAATATAAGCAGTACCTTATGTAATAGATTTTTAAACATTTAATGTAAGTAACTGGCAAACAATGCTTACTACTTTTTAAAGAGCACACGTTTATAACAAATTTAAACATACTGCCTGTTTATGCCGTTTGTATACTGTCATTCTCTACATCATGTTGTTCTTTGTTGTCACTGTCTGTTCGATTGTTGACACTGTACATATTGTCTGTCTGGTTCTCCATCTTTTCATCTGTTTCAACTCTTTAATTCTGCAATTTAAATATGTTTTTATGGCTGTGATTATACTTCAAGGTTTTTCCTTGCTCTGAATTGGCCTTTGGGGGAACACATAAAGTTTTGAGGGTAAAAGACTTCAATTCCTGCATTCTGATACATTTTTAGGCACCAATTTATGGTAAAAACGTCTATATATATATATATATATATATATATATATATATATATATATATATATATATATATATATATATATATATATATATTTTAAGGAAATCACAAAATTCTGGTGGCAGGTAACAATTCAAAATACAAAGTATAATGGAAAATTATTATATTCAGTAGTCCAGTAAGGTATGAAGGATATATTTATTCATAATCCAAATTTAATTTGAATTGAAATTGAAAGTCCAAAGAGAAAACGAAGCAAGATCAAATTAAAAATATATTTATTGGCTTTTCAATTTCAAATTAACATGGCTTTTCCCATTTTGATTTTACATTTGGCTTTTCGATTTAGCATTTGGCTTTTCCTATTTCGATTTAACATTTGGCTTTTCCACAGACAGATGTCAAAAGTGGAGGCGTGGCCCAAAGGCTGGTGGGAGGGTCTGAAACGAAAGGGGTGCAGAGGCACCTTATGGACAGCAGGGGGAGCTGACTGCTGAGAAGCACTGTTGAGGAGCATCTGGCTGCAGCTTCGTTACCAGGCTGGCTTGGCCTCTTGTTTCACATTAGATGATAGAAACTGATGCTGTAGGCTAAACACAAACGACATTTCATGCAACAACAGTGAAGTTTTCATGTAGTTAGTTACTGTAATTGGGCCCGGGTTAGTGAGGACTAGATTAGGACTGTATTTAAAGCAGATTCTGGTTTCCAACTTAGCCCCAGGTGTGTCTGTTTAAAACACGGACAGAGACAGCTTCTCTCTTTTGATGTTTTATTTAATTAAGCAACAGTACAAACATGGGCGTGGGTAGCTCTGCTATGGCTGTGTGTTTGTGTGTGGTTAGATCTCGAGGACACACACACACAATCTCAACCGGGTAGTCATCCTCCAAACTGCGACCGTCTCCTTTTTCTTTCTCTTACTTTTTTCTCCAGGTGGCACGCGCGGTGTGAGGCGCGTGTCCGTGCTATTCTCCGACATACACTCACAATCACGCCTGATAGACGGCCTTTTGTACAGCCCGTGTACTTTTTCGTTCATTTGAGTTCCGATTTTGAAACAATATCCAAATTTGGTTCATCTTAAACCTTGTTAATATTGATGACAATGTGTTCAAGCAGAAAACGAGCCATATTTCAGGAAATAGACTTGTCCGTGATTCTATTAAGAAACTTCCAGCTGACAGCGGGGTCTGTGAGCATCACTGGCCAGCCGGCAGGGAGGTGATCCCGGCCGCCGCCAGCTGGCTGTCACGTCAGACTGGAGATTCTGACAACATCAGAGAAAATGTGCAATTGGCCATCAATTTTTGTAAAACTGCCCATATTCAAAGTCTACATAGTTAATTTCTCGCATAAAAAAGTCTCAGAAGTGAATTTAGTGGTGAAATAGCAGACAAAAATTGTAAAAAAGCAATTGATTATATAATCTAGATCGAGAGTTTGCTGTAGGCTAGTAGCAGCAGCCAACAACTGAAAACTTTTTACAATTTTCGTTTGCTATTTCACCACTAAATTCACTTCTGAGACTTTTTTATGCGAAAAAATAACTGTGTAGAGTTTGAATATGGGCAGTTTTACAAAAATTGATGGCCAATGATGTTGACTCAAGAAGCTCCAGTCTGACGTGACAGCCAGCTGGTGGCGGCCGGGATCGCTTGCTCGCCGGCCGGTCAGTGATGCTCACACACCCCGCTGTCAGCTGGAAGTCTCTCAGTAGAATCATGGGCACGTTTATTTCCTGAAATATAGCTTGTTTTCCGTTTGAACACATTGTCATCAATATTAATAAGGTTTAAAATCGGAAATCAAATGAACGAAAAATTACACAGGCCCAATTACAGTAACTACATGAAAACTTAACTGTTGCTGCATGAAATGTCGTTTGTGTTCAGCCTACAGCATCAGTTTCTATCATCTAATGTTAAATAAGAGGTCAAGCCAACATGGTAACAAAGCTGCAGCCAGATGCTCCTCAACAGTGCTTCCCAGCAGTCAGCTCCCCCTGCTGTCCATAAGGTGCCTCTGCACCCCTTTCGTTTCAGACCCTCCCACCAGCCTTTGGGCCAAGCCTCCACTTTTGACATCTGTCAGTGGAAAAGCCAAATGTTAAATCGAAATGGGAAAAGCCAAATGTTAAATTGAAAAGCCAAATGTTAAATCGAAATGGGAAAAGCCAAATGTTAAATTGAAAAGCCAAATGTTAAATCGAAATTGAAAATTCAAAAGATAAATCATTTTACATTTCAACTTTGCTTTTTCAGTTTCCTTTTTCTTTTTTAAATTCAATTATGGCATAATTTCCCTAGTAGCGTAGTCAAATAATAATATTTTTAATTTGATCTTGCTTCATTTTCTCTTTGGACTTTCAATTTGGATTATGAATAAATATATCGGAGCAAACTTGAGAGTAAAAGACGGGGAGCGCAACAAAGCAGTGAATCAGAGGAATAAAATTATATTTTCAGATTGTTGCATGACAGTATTGTTCTAAAGCACAACTATCCATACACACACCTCCGCAGAAAGGTGCTGTATTATGAGTGAATGCAGAGCTTCATCATGTCTGCTTCTTTGTGTCTGCACGAGGGTTAAATCGCCAGTTGGAAATGAGAAGGGAACTGCACGCGGTTACTGGCTGAGAGTTACAGTACACCCCAACTGGGGCCCAAAGGGAAAGGGAAAAAGAAAAGAGAAAACACATGCTGAGGGCAGAGTCTCTGCTGATACAGACACCACCACACACTTCTAGTGGGTCATAAGAGGGATTACTTTTGTATTAGCTCATACATTGTTTTTTTAGCGAAGCACTGCATATCATACCTCTTAAGGGTCTATGTGAATTGTGAACTATATTTTGAGTTATTTTTTATGTAATCAAAGAAACACCATTTTGATTGGTTTTACCTGGAATGCACAAAATGAAAGAAATATTCACAAAAAATGAAAATCCTTTTCAAAAATTTCTTAAGGACAAATACATTATTTGTTTGATACTAGACTTATTGAGTGAGCTGACACTACTCTCAATATAGTGATGTTGGTGTGCATGTGTACGTTCCAAGAATATGGAACTGTGTGTTACAGCATTGTTCTCACGAATGCCCAATACAAAATTCTCCTAAGGAAAACAAGAAAGTCTTGAGGATCTTACTTTAAAAAAAAGAGTTGGCATGATAGAGAGGGCGGAATGTTTGCAGACGTGAGAGACAAACAAAACTACCATTGTGTCATATATATTGATGAGAATTTGACTGATCGTTTTCCTAAAGAATCACTCTATTTCTGGGTGTGAAAGTGCAAAAACAAAAATCACTTGTGCAAGCAAGGAAACAAATCAGATGTTTCCAAAAACACTTAATAGTGGAAGAAAGAAATAATGGAATAATATCTGATGTACATATAAGTATGTAGTATCTTACTGGGACGTTTTGGGACAGATTGGTGGGGATTGCTATGGGTGAAATACACAGCGATACACTGGTAGAGCAAATGACGTTTAACCATATATCCAGCTAATTTAAAAAGCTCACGCTACTGTACTGTGTGAACAGTTCCTTCTGGAGACTATTTCTGTAGGACCGCCACCCGGAGCTTAGCGCTGCCCAAGATGATTGTGATTGCTTAAAAGAAATGCAAACAATCCAGAGCGTTTTTTTCTCCTATCCCAGAATGTGTTTGGTGTAACCTTACTCCACAGCACTGTGAGATAGGTCTGGCAATGTGAGACTTTTGTAAGCCATATGCAATTTAGAATATTCTTTTTGAAAGTATTCACATATGAAATAGGGTACGGCATTCATTATGATACATTTACTTTAATATAATACATGTATAACTATATTTATGTTTTAGCTAAACACAAGTTTGTTTTATTTTTTTAAATTAAAGCAGTTGTGGGACAGGCTGTTTGTCTACCAGTAACAACACAGCAGCCTTTTTCTTGCACTTGTGTGCATGTTAAAGTTGAACTTTGTGTATTATAAGGTGAAAGAAGTACCCAGAGCTTTTAAGTAAAATTAGCAATACTACAGTTTAGAAATCTATTTCAAGTCATGTATTAATTTAATTTAATTTAAATTAAAACTATTAAAGGTATACAGAATGGGCCATTTCAGAATAATTTGTTTTTTTGGATTCTAATTATTGATACATGCACATCAATAAAGTTGCATCTATAATTTTACATCATCATTTATTTGTAGATTATATTTTGTATTATTAATCGGAATATGCAAAGTAAGTGGAGTAGAAGTATAAATAAGCAGATAATGGACCTCAAAATTGTACTGAAGTACGTAAATGTAATTGCCTAACGATATTCTCCACCACTGATTATTATTTAGCATGTATTTAATGCTTTCAATTGAAATGCATTAAGAGCCTTTGTTGAACTCTTCTTACAATTTTTCTGTATCAGCATAGTACAAACAGTATAGCAGTTTTAAAATGGATCTTACTGACTAAACATTGGAGCAAAATCTTATCATCCTGCACTAAACGTGTTGAGACAAATATAGTGAGCAATGCAATCTAGATGTAGACATATACTGTATGTGAACAACAAATATGCTTGGTTTCTAGGATTAACCCTTTACTGTTTGAGATCACTTTTTGTAAAGGGGAGTACATTTTTTATAAATTATCTGTATACTGTCATTTACAGACAATGTTAAAAAGCACAAAATAATACTGACAGTAAACATTGTTAAGCTGTTAATGGCCCTTGTTAATATTCTAGCTACAGTGAATAATTTCAAAACATTAAAAAAGTAATATACAATCAAAATAAAGCTATGCGTACCTTGTAGGCAAAAGATCCATTCTTCCTCAGGAAGTCCAGATGTAAAATGTCCAGATACACTGCACTGCTCCAGTAGCCTACCTTCTTCTACTGTTCTCTGTCTGTCTCTGACTCTCTTAAGGAAAGGAGAAAGGAAATTATGATGTCAGACTACTTGGAACTATTAGTTGGCATGCTCCCTCCTCCAGTATCCCTCTTCTGTTTTTCCTCCATCTAGTAGCAATGTATACACGTCTGTCTGCCATGGAGTGATATTATACGATTTCTGTTCTGTTTACAGTTCAGTAGAGCAGGCAGTTCTAAGGAACTATTTGTACACTGTAAATTGCACAGCCTACATTCCACTTAACAAATATTTGCAAACAAGCTGTTGGAACAAGTTGTGTATTTATGTCACAAGTTTAGGTCCTTTTAAAATCCCAGGCTTGATATCACACACACAGTTTGAAAATGGTCTTTATAGGGTTTTCTTTTTTAGTAGCAGCAAATGTACATGTTTGTAGTGGACACAAAAAAATAGAAAATCCAATGTAATGCAGTCTATAAAGCAGTCTGTAAAGAAGGGACTACGGTCTTTACCCTGGCGAAGGCCAGAAAGGGGCCAGAACACATCAATTCAATTCAATTTAATTCAATTTTATTTATAGTATCAAATCATAACAAGAGTTATCTCGAGACACTTTACAGATAGAGTAGGTCTAGACCAAACTCTGTAGTTTACGAAGCCCCAACTATTACAGTGGTTGCCTCAAGAGCAAGCATTAGCAGTAGCTATTGTGACAGTGGCAAGGAAAAACTCCCTTTTTTGTTAGGAAGAAACCTCGGACAGACCCAGACTCTTGGTAGGCGGTGTCTGACGGCACCAGTTGGAGTGGTGAATGGTGGCAATAATAGTCATAATAAAGATAGTAAAACAGTGATCACAATGGTAGTCGTAGTAGTTCATGTCATAGTAGGGTACAGCAGGGCGTTACGGGGTGTAGTGTGGCACAGCAGCCTGGGTGGACGCGGTTGGACGCGGCAGGACGCAGTCGGACACTGCGGGGAATCGCAGAGCGTAGCAGGGTGTAGTAAGTCCATAGCGTCAGCTGCACCCAGGACCCCGGTGTAGGTGCCACCCAATTCCAAGGCGATGTTCTGGGTGAAGAAGAAGCAAAGGGACTCCGGGGAGAAAACTCCCCAGAGCTAGGTTAGTAACAGGCATTTCTGGGACTAAGATGCACACAAAAGGAGACAAGTGAAAAGAGAGAAGAGGGAGCGGCTCATTGTGTCCTTGGAAGGAGCTTCCCACAGCAGTCTAGAGTTATAATAACATAACTAAGAGAGGCAGGCTAAAGAGAGGGGCCCTGGACCGGGCTCGTACTCTCCCCTGCCGGAACGGGCTTGCACTTCCTGCCTCCCTCTACTCTACTATGCTGCAACTACTCACTCCCTAACTATAAGCTTTATCAAAGATGATGGTTTTCAGTTTATTCTTAAATGTGGCGACGGTGTCAGCCCCCCGAACCCAAGTTGGGAGCTGGTTCCATAGGAGAGGAGCCTGGTAGCTGAAGGCTCTGGCTCCCATTCTACTTTTAGAGACTCTAGGAACCACAAGTAGCTCTGAGTTCTGGGAGCGCAGTGCTCTAGTGGGACAATAAGGTACTAAGAGCTCTTCTATGTATGATGGTGCTTGACCATTTAGTGCTTTGTAGGTCAGGAGAAGGATTTTAAATCCAATCCTGGATTTTACAGGAAGCCAATGCAGAGAAGCTAATACAGGAGAAATGTGATCTCTTTTCTTAGTTCTTGTCAGAACACGTGCTGCAGCATTCTGGATCAGCTGGAGGGTCTTGAGGGACTTATTTGAGCAGCCTGATGGTAAAGAATTACAGTAGTCCAGCCAGGAGGTAACGAATGCATGGACTAGTTTTTCAGCATCGTTTTGCGAGAGGATGTTCCTGATTTTGGCAATGTTACGAAGATGGAAAAAGGCTGTTCTTGAGGTTTGTTTTAAGTGGGCGTTAAAGGATAGATCCTGGTCAAAAATGATTCCTAGATTTCTGACAGTAGTGCTGGAGGCCAAGGCAATACCATCTAGGGTAGCTATATCTTTAGATAATGAAGTTCGGTGGTGCTTGGGTCCCAGCACAATAACTTCCGTTTTGTTTGAGTTTAACATCAGAAAATTGTGGGTCATCCAGGATTTTATATCTTTAATGCACGCTTGAAGTTTAGCTAACTGACCGCTTTCGTCTGGCTTAATTGACAGATATAATTGGGTGTCGTCTGCGTAACAGTGAAAGTTAATTGAGTGTTTCCTAATAATATTGCCTAGAGGAAGCATATATAAAGAGAATAGAATTGGTCCAAGCACTGAGCCTTGAGGAACGCCATGGCTAACTTTAGCGTATTTGGATGGTTTATCGTTAATATTAACAAATTGGGATCGCTCAGAAAAATAGGACTTAAACCAGCTTAGTGTGATTCCTTTAATGCCAACTAAATGTTCCAGTCTCTGTAAGAGGATGGTATGGTCAATAGTGTCGAATGCAGCACTAAGATCTAATAAGACAAGTATGGAGACAAGTCCTTTGTCAGCAGCAGTTAGGTCATTAGTGATTTTCACCAGTGCCGTCTCTGTGCTATGATGCATTCTAAATCCTGACTGAAAGTCTTCAAATAGACTATTTCTATGCAGAAAATCACACAATTGATTAGCGACTACCTTCTCAAGGATTTTGGAGAGAAACGGGAGGTTAGATATAGGTCTATAGTTGGCTAAGACCTCAGGGTCGAGGGTGGGTTTTTTCAGAATAGGTTTTATCACAGCTACTTTAAAAGACTGCGGTACGTGACCCGTTAATAAGGACATATTGATCGTATCTAGTAATGTGGTATTGACCACGGGTAGTGCTTCTTTAAGTAGCCTCGTTGGAATGGGGTCTAAGAGACAGGTAGTTGGCTTAGCTGAAGAGACCCTTAACATTAATTGTTGGAGGTCTAAAGGATAAAAGCCGTTTAAATAAGTATCAGGTCTTATCGTTCTCTCTAGCCCTCCTGCGCCCAATGGTGAGTCGTTAGAAGCTGTGGGCAGAAGGTGATGAATTGTTTCTCTAATTGTTATAATTTTATCATTAAAAAAGGTCATGAAGTCATCACTGCTCAGAGCTATAGGAATAGATGGCTCAACAGAGCTATGACTCTTTGTCAGCCTGGCTACAGTGCTGAAAAGAAACCTTGGGTTGTTCTTATTTTCTTCTATTAGTATTGAGTAGTAGTCTGATCTGGCATTTCTGAGGGCCCTCCTATAATTTTTTAGACTATCTTGCCAATCCACACGAGATTCTTCCAGTTTGGTGGAACGCCATTTACTTTCAAGTTTTTGTGAGATTTGTTTTAATTTGCGAGTTTGGGAGTTATACCAAGGTGCTAGTTTCCTTTCCTTCATCATCTTCTTTTTGATAGGAGCAACCAAGTCTAAAGTAGTCCGTAGGCAGGCCGTAGCAGCGTCTACAAAGTTATCAAGTTGGGAGGGACTAAAGTTAACATAACGGTCCTCTGTTATATTAAGGCATGACATTGAGTTAAGTGCTGTTGGAATATCTTCCTTAAATTTAGCTATAGCACTGTCAGATAAGCATCTAGTGTAGAAACTTTTATTTAATTTCGTATAGTCTGGTAGTAGGAATTCGAAAGTTATTAAAAAATGGTCTGATAATAAAGGATTCTGCGGAAATACTATTAAATCGTCAATTTTGATGCCATATTCTAGCACAAGGTCGAGGGTGTGGTTAAAACAGTGCGTGGCCTTATGCACCCTCTGACTGAAACCAATAGAATCTAGCAGTGAATTGAAAGCAGTACTAAGGCTATTACGTCCACATGGATATTAAAATCACCTACAATAAGTACTTTGTCTGATTGAAGGACTACGCATGATAAAAACTCTGAGAATTCAGATAAAAACTCAGAATATGGACCTGGTACTCGGTAAACAACAACGAATATAATTGGCTGTACTGTTTTCCATGTTGGGTGTTGAAGATTAAGAACAAGGCTTTCAAACGAGTTATAATTTAGTTTAGGTTTAGGATTAATTAACAGGCTCGAGTCAAATATGGCTGCAACTCCCCCTCCTCGGCCTGAGCCTCGTGGAATTTGGGTATTATTATGACTGGGAGGAGTGGCTTCGTTTAAACTAACATATTCGTCATGGCCCAGCCAGGTTTCGGTGAGGCAGAATAAATCAATGTGGTTATCTGATATCAATTCGTTTACCAATAATGCTTTCGATGACAGAGATCTAATATTTAATAGTCCACATTTGATTTTCCTATTCTGTTCTATCGTTGCAGTGGTTGTTTTAATTCCAATTAGGTTGTTTAGTATAGCACCTCTTTTGTTAGTGTTTTGTTTAAACGGTCTCAGTCGGGGGACAGACAAGGTGGTTATGGGATTATGAATGGGTGATTGCTCTGAAGGGAGCACAGAGGGGCGTGTAGCGCTGTATCTCTGATTATTGACTTTGGGAGAGTGTGTCTGGTCAGTGTGCTTGTGGGAGTGTTTACGGGATGTAAACAGTCAATCAGAGGTCTGGGTATGCAGGGCGTGGTGCAAATTTCCACGTAGCATCTGGCTTCCGCGTGTATTGGGATGAATCCCATCCCTGCTGAACAGGGAGCCACGTTCCCAAAACAGATTGAAGTTGTCAATAAAACCTATCTTGTGAATGCTGCATGTGAGCTGGAGCTAGGTGTTAAGGGAGAGTAGTCTACTAAAGAGGCATGATCCGCGACCTAGAGATGGAAGTGGGCCCGAAATAAAAACTGACTTCCCAGTGCTTTTTAAAGCCTCAATGAGAGTGGTAAAGTCTCGCCTTGTGCGCTCACACTCCTGAATCCGAGTGGACATGTCGTTATGTCCACAATGGACCACGATGCGTTTGATAGAGGTCGGAAATGAGGGTATCAGGTCCATAACTTTAGCCAGGATGTCTGCAACTTTGGCTCCGGGAAAACAGTGTGTGACAGCATTATGAAACCGTAGGTCTCTAGTGATGGAGTCCCCAATAATTACTGTGGTTAGGGGGAAGAGCGGACGAGGAGTGGGGGGGTGTGGACAGCCGGTGACGGGAGCAAAACAGTCAGTGTCGGTTTCAGATGGGCAGGGAAAAGAAGAGGAAGATTGCTTACCGTTCGGGTGTCGGGATTGTTTTTGAGGAACGTTGTCATTTGGCCGATCCAGGCAGTGTAGGCCACCGGACCGTCTGACTACCGCATCCCTCAGAAGCTTTCGCCGCGCGGTAGCAATCGTCTTCCGTGACGACGGCTGGTCCTATTTCCCTGATCAATCTCAATTTGTTAATAGTAACGATAAATCCTCCAGGTACGCTAAAGTTAGCCATGGCGTTCCTCAAGGCTCAGTGCTTGGACCAATTCTATTCTCCTTATATATGCTTCCTCTAGGCAATATTATCAGGAAACACTCAATTAACTTTCACTGCTATGCAGGTGACACCCAATTATACTTGTCAATCAAGCCAGACGAAACCAGTCAGTTAGCTAAACTTCAAGTGTGCATTAAAGATATAAAAACCTGGATGACCTACAATTTTCTGATGTTAAACTCATACAAAACTGTTATTGTGTTGGGCCCCCAAACACCTCCGAACTTCATTATCTAAAGATATAGCAACCCTGAATGGCATTGCCCTGGCCTCCAGCACTACTGTCAGTTATTTTTGATCAGGATATATCCTTTAACGCCCATCTAAAACAAACCTCAAGAACAGCCTTTTTTCATCTTCGTAACATTGCCAAAATTAGGAACATCCTGTCGCAAAACGATGCTGAAAAACTAGTCCATGCATTCATTACTTCCAGGCTGGACTACTGTAATTCCTTACTATCAGGTTGCTCAAATAAGTCCCTTAAGACTCTCCAGCTGATCCAGAATGCTGCAGCACGTGTTCTGACAAGAACTAAGAAAAGAGATCATATTTCTCCTGTATTAGCTTCTCTGCATTGGCTTCCTGTAAAATCCAGGATTGAATTTAAAATCCTTCTCCTGACCTACAAAGCTCTAAATGGTCAAGCACCATCATATCTAGAAGAGCTCTTAGTACCTTATTGTCCCACTAGAGCACTACGCGCCCAGAATTCAGAGCTACTTGTGGTTCCTAGAGTCTCTAAAAGTAGAATGGGAGCCAGAGCCTTCAGCCTTCAACCTCCTCTTTGATAAAACTTATAGTTAGGGAGTGAGGAGTTGCAGCGTCTGCCTTACCCGGCCCACCTGCTTCTCTTCATAGTCGTTAGATTCATCTACCATATAAACAATAATACAATAAAAGTAGAGGGAGGCAGGCCAGTACAGCCCGATCCGGTTGGGGAGAGTTCTAGGCCGACCAGGCTCCTCTCCTTAACCTGTCTCTCTTAGTTATGCTGTTATAATTCTAGACTGCCGGGGAAGTTCCTTCCTTCCTGTGACACACTGAGCTGCTCTCTCCTCTCTCTTTCTATTTTTTTCCATTTGTGTGCATCCTTGTCCCAGAAATGCTTGTTACTAACCTAGCTCTGGGGAGTTTACTCCCTGGAGTCCTTATGTTTCTTTTTTCGCCCAGAATATTCCCTTGGATTAGGGTGGCACCAAGATCTTGGTTGCAGCTGTCACTGTGGTCCTACGCTCTGCGATGCCCTGCAGTGTCCGGCTGCGTCCTGCTGCGTCCTGCTACGTCCACCCATGCTCTGGTGTGCCACGCCACATCCTGTAACGCCCTGCAGTGCCCTGCTATGACATGAACTACTACGACTACCATTTGTAGTCACTGTTCCATTATCTTTATTGTGACTGTTATTGCCATTGTTCATCACATCCCCAACCGGCACCGTCAGACACCGCCTACCAAGAGCCTGGGTCTGCCGAGGTTTCTTCCTAAAAGGGAGTTTTTCCTCGCCACTGTCGCATTAGCCAATGCTAATGCTTGCTCTTGGGGGAATTACTGGAATTGTTGGTGCTTTGTAAATTATAGAGTGTGGTCTAGAACTACTCTATCTGTAAAGTGTCTCGAGATGACTCTTGTTATGATTTGATACTATAAATAAAATTGAATTGAATTGAATTGAATTATAGATATAACAATGACAACCTGGACAAAATAAAAACAATACCTGTGGCTGACGTTGGTAAGCTTCTACGGATCTTGCTCTTCTGATGGTTTTATTATTTTTGTCATCATATTGATTCCCAAATAGGCCTATATCAGATTAGCAATTTTATTTTCTTCAAATTTCACATTGAGCTGATAAAAAAGGGCTATTGTTAATGTTAACACCTGTTGTTTTCCTGCTAGGATGAGTCAAAATGCCTGCTGTAAAAAAGTATCCATAAACCATGAATCCCTTAATCATTTTCAATTTGTGGAATTCTGATGTTAGGTAGAGGCAAGAAAACGTCAGCGACTTGCAACGGCCACCCACGCTATTTCCTCTCCAACCTTTCACCTGCTTCCTCTTTCTCGTCAATCTGACCGTGGCACAAAATCCAGAGGGAGTTAGTGTCATGCCAAATGAGAACGGCGAGGTGATGCATATGGCTATATCCAGTTGAAATTATTCTGTGCTGACAAAACACTGAAATAAATACATTTACACAAATACAATACAGTACAAGTGCAGGGCAAAACATAGACCTTCCCTCTGCAAAATTCACTTTTCTAAGAATCTGGAATGAAAGGCGTAGCATGCTAGGGAAATGGTATTATCACAACAATCCATGGGCATAAACACGATTAAACCAGATCAAAACAAAGCTTCACAGTAATTTACTGTGATTGTTTATGTTATTAGATTTTCATAATAGGCCTCTGGAAATGGATGTCAAGTTGCAGCAACAGACCAAATGGCTGATGGTTACACAAAAATATCTAAGATATCTAATATCTTTTTATAAATGTCAATGCATGCATGCCGCATGGCGGAGCTTTATTAAACATCAGGGAATCACCAAAATCATGAGTATCCTCTGGGGGTCTGGGTCTGCAAACATATTAGCCGCTGACCCTTTGCTACACCTATCAAAACTTTCCATTCTTGTCATCCTGTACAATGGTGGCAGATGGTGCCAATTGAAATTAGTAGTAAATACTGTCCTTGCTTTCAGACAGAGGTAAAAGCAGGTTTCTTATTTACACTCAAATATAAATTGCTGCTGGCAGATTTTATCGACTGTAGCTAGCAAGCAATTTCACTTTAATTTGATGAGTTGGTTGGAATCTCCATGCTAAAATGTGCATGTTGCAGGAGGAAGTCAGCACCCTTGCCTTAATAATCCATGGATACTTGCTATAGAAAGACATGTTTGAACAAGCACCACAAAGGTGAGGATTATGTTTCATAGTAGTAGTACTTTACTTACTTAGTACTTTTTAGAGGACTAACAAACCAGCTTGACAACTTTGTCTCAAGTAAAAAAAGTAGAGCAGGAAAAAGCTGCATTCATCAACTGCCAAATCATACTGGCAGATCACTTTTACTGGATGTCTTATTTAATTAATGCTAGGTTACTAAATGTACTTCAAGCTTGACTTGATTTCAAAACATTCCTCGTTACAGTTGTTAAACTATGACTATGACAGACATTGTTTCGGGAGGGGTTTGGCAATGAGCAACAGTGTTGGGAGTAACGCGTTACAAAAGTAACGCAATTACAGTAATGTATTCCTTTTTGCTGTAACGCAGTAATATAACTCATTACTAATTAAATTTCGGTAATATTATACTCGTTACAATCTCAGTAACGCGAGTTACAACGCATTTTAACGCAACATTTAGTGGTGCATTGGTTTTTTTAAGAATTCACCAACACCGCAACACATTTCTTCACAGGAAAAAAAAAAAAGCCGTATTATTTTCCTGTCGCTGTATTCGATGGTTGAGATGACTGCAGAGACAAATACATTTGCGAGATGGATATTATTTTCAGGAGTTATTACGCTGCGTTGAAGTGAGCTGTCCTGTTTCTGTTCCCGTGGTCAGAACCAGAGACGGTACGGACAGCATGTATGTCCCAACAGTACGGTCGACAGAGTCCCAACGTGACGGTACGTCAGCGGCTGACAGATATAAACATGTCGGGAATTAATGTTGAGGCTTGCTACACGTAAATATCATTGCATTTTTATCAGCCGTGGAGAGTAACTATGCCTGTAGTGGAATGGCTTCGAATGACGACCAAAAACGCTTGTCTTTTACTGTGACCATTTACTGTTCAATATGTTGCAGTTTTACAAACAAGAAAGTGGACATGTTGCATCTCAGTAAGCTAGCAAGAGTAGGCTACACAACAGACAACTTCCGTGTAGCCTACTTCAAAATAAAAGCACTTCCTGTGACGGTTCGCAGTAAAACTAAATTACTGTTAAATGAGGTTGTGTAGGCTACCTTTTCACAAATCAGCTGTAAATCAAGTACTGTAAATAATGTTAATAGTGAGTTTTAATCACACTATAATTGAACATTTCCTTTAGAGTGTTTTAACCTAAACAACATGAATTTCTTATTGAAGTGCTATAAACAAACATTTTACAACAATGCCATACTTTTGAGTATTTTCATTTTCTCCTACTTGCCTATTATATGTTTTACTTATCTATTTTGTATAGCTTTAGTTACTTTGCATATTTATATTAATTATACAAAATATGAATAATCTATGATGTATTAAAGTGGATAAAGACGAGACTTCATTGATCCGGTGGTGAAATTCACAAGCTAGCTGCCAAATCAAACTTCCCCTGTTATTTTGGTGAAAGTAACTCAAAAGTAATGCAAAAGTAGTGTAATGCATTACAATTCAGAGACAGTAATATTGTAATATAACTAATTACTCTCAAATGACAGTAACTAGTAATCTATAATGTATTACATTTTGGAAGTAACTTGCCCAACACTGATGAGCAATGATATCACAGGCCTATCCCTATACCCATGTGTCCAAGTTGTTAATATGTTGGTTGCATGTGGTTAGAAGCTGCTCTGTGTGGTTGATGCTCTGTTGCAGCTGTAGCCACACCCAACAGTGATGTCATAGTGTATTGACACACCCTTAAGTACATCTGTGCAGAAAGGTTAAACCACTGGAGGTCAACAAAGACAACATTTTCAGCTGCCGTAAAACTCACATGCTCGTTCATTGAGAGCTAATTAAATCGTATGCAAAACGTATCATGCAAAGAGAAAAGGATGCAGTTCCCCACTTAGATGCTTAAAGAAAACCTGGTTGATTTTTATTACATAGCCTAATGTTTGCAATCGAAGGTTTAAAAACGGCAATACTCAAAAGAACATAACATGATACTTAACTGCAATAATGTGGGAAGGTAAATGTATCAAGTTGGATCCATTTAACCCAGCTTTTACTCAACAAAGTTTTTGGGAAAAAACTTTCCATAACGAGTTTCCAACAGGTTATGTCTTAGATCATGTCTTGCATTCATGCTTTGCATTCACTTCTCATTATTATTATAGTACTTCAGTTGTTCAGTTGAGTTTATTACACAAATTAGTCCAGTAATACCGTACACAAAAACAGCTTAAAGTAACAAGTGTTCATACTAAAGAGAAACTTGCAAATTGTGTATGTCACTACTAAAAACATTTTAAGTTTACATGTCAAGACATACTGTGCAAGGGGAATTATGAATGTACAGGTAATGTATACAAAGTTAAGTGTCCTTTATCTCCTGGTAGCCTGCAGATTTAAACTGCTTTTTGGAGTCAGTTAAATAAAACAAATTCAAATACATACTGCATGTCTTTATGGAGATTGTAAACATATAATCTGCTTCCATTTCTTCTACATATTACAGCCATTAACTATGGCTGTGCCCATTATATCTGCAAATACATCCTTTGTTAGTGGTTTTAAACCATTTAACAGCATTACATACATATTATGTTAAGTCTCATGAAATTAAATGAGAACCTCGAGACTCATATCCTGTATATTGCATTGCATTTTCCAAAAGCAGCAAAGGAAGTGGATGATGTCATGAAGAGTCACATCTCAGCCTGCATTAAAAATTACCACAGTCTTAATTTGCTCCGTTCTGTTAATGTAAGTGGACACAACAGAGCGTTGATATGTGGTCATATCTGATTCTCTGCGACATCTAGTCCTCCTGTAGATGGAGCTAACCTTCCTCCTAAAGTACTGCCCTGAGAAGACATACAGCATTGGGTTCAGAGCACTATTGAGAAAGGCCAGATACACTGAAACCTGGCCTCCTATATCGAGAGTGTGGGACCACAGCTTCTCATCCAGCACGTGGAGATCACAGAGTGTGTCGAGGAAGGTAAAGACCTGGAAGGGACCCCAGCACAGTAAGAAAAGTAGTGTGACAGCATACACCAGTACTGTGGCCTTTGCGTTATTAGTGTCATGATAAGCTACACTCTCCCTTCTCTGGACTAAAGCCTTGATTATGTTCCCACTGCTGAAAACAATGACCAGAACAGGGAGTACAAAGCCTACAACATTTATCAGAAACTGATGGGCCAACTTCCAAGAGCTGTCATGGCTATAATCCAGTATACAGGACATTGTCTCGAGCTCCTTGATAAACTTCACCTTTCTGTGAACAATGGTTGGCATGCTCAGTACGACCGCTGATATCCACAGGATGGAGCAGATCACCTTGGCAAAGAGTGTCCGTCTCAGCCACCTGGCCTTCATGGTCTTCACAAGTGCCAGGTAGCGGTCAACACTAATCATGACCAGGGTTTGGATGCTGGTGTAGAAATTGATGATGCTGATGGAGTTGACCAGTTTGCATAAGGCATCTCCGTACGGCCAGTTGAAGTTGTTGAGGATGTTCATCGCCCAGAAGGGGAGGCCACACAGGAGAATAAAGTCAGCCAGCGCCAGGTTGCTCAGGTAGATCTCCGCTACAGTCAGGCGATCCTTGTGGGCAAAGAACACCCCCAGGACAAAGCTGTTAAACAGAAGGCCTAACAGGGATAAGGTGAAGATGTACGGGGGTATGATGGTGTGGACGAGCTCCCATTCTGCCGAGGTCGGATCCTCTGTTGGACCGGATGGCAGGGACGCACTGCTGTTTTCAGACCACAGTGTTGCCACAGATAGTGTCATTGCCTCCATGGGCTAGGAACAAAATAATTATACATAACTCATTAGTAAAATACTGTTATTTAATTTAACTGATGCTATGTTACTACTGCATCAGAGATTAAAAAAATATTAGGATTATAATATTCAGTTTTAACAAAATAAAACAAATAAAACATGTTGTAAAATAGATTGTAGAAATTTGCCTATGATGACATGTTTATTCACAGTTAGGCAGCTTTAGAGCCGAGGAAAACAAGCAGCCACACATTAACAAGTTGATTAACTTCCCTTTAGTTGAACAAGACTTTCAAAATTTGTTATATTGTAGTACCTTAAATCATGTCCTGCTATCAAAATGGCTGAACAACTGATTACATTATTTCTGTCAAGCTGAGTATTAAGACTGTTGCACCTAACTAGTATTTTAAAAGTAAACATACTGTGATGCTCAAAACAAAGAATAAGACAATGCATGAAAAGTTCTTACCGTACGTTTCATGAAAATGCTCCTGAGAAAAGACACGTCTGGAACAGGGCTCATGTGTGTACACTGAGTCAGTGGAGAGATCTGCTACGAGCATTTTTGTTTATAGTTGGATTCTTCCACACCCTTCGCCAAGGAGTTCAATATTTCAACTTGTTTATCAGAGAGTCAAAACATTTTCCATGCACATATTAGAGAAAAGCTGGAACTGCAGTAGTAAATGTGTTGGAAAGTGTGTTAAACTTTCTATTAAGAAACGATTATGAAAGATAGCATTGCTTTATATAATAACATTCCTCACAAACCATACGACCATATAGACATATTATTGCTACCCTCTTATACGACCCATAAGAGCATTACATAAATTAGCGCTAGCTGTGGCAGAAAATAAAACCCACGGGAGCGTTTTCCATCCTCATATCTAAACATAACCGTAACAGTCGTGATTTTTTATTTTAAACACATCGTTAACATTGTGAAACGTTGAAAAACTAGGCTAGGCTTTTTCTAACAAAAGTACTCAGTTGAGTTTACAAAAGGATTGTGGTTTGGTTTAAAATCAGTACATTTGTTATGTTTCTACACTTGTTTTGTACACTAGTTACTCATGTGACGTAGTTCCGTTTGTTCCGTAAAGTAAAAAAAACAAACCCCAGACACAAACCCCAGTCTCCTGGGTGAAAGTCTATGGTTCACCCATCCACCTCCCTAAACTGCCTCCCTATGAGGAGTTTCACACTCTTATACCATACTTTGTGGTGCTTGAACAAATGACTGATGGGGTCGTTTTTCAGGGGACGTCTCACATTCCTCAAGGCCAAAGAGAAGATTACCTGCAGTTGATAGAAATGTAGTAGCCATCCATCTGATTTAACCAATTAACAGGATTATTTCTTGTTACAGTCTGTAGTACCTCTTATGGTTTGTTGATGTGGTACCATATCTGTAATGATTTGTTTTTTCCTTTATGAACATTATACTTTTTATCTATAGTTAATACAGGTTTGTCTAAATAATACAAACTGATTAATCTATATCCCTTTTCATTCTTTCCCCTATGTGTAATCCTATCCTTGTAGAAACAATACTTTTTTGTCAAACAAAGACACTCCATGCTTCGAATATATATTTTATTAAAGATAAGAAACACTCAACACAAACTTGAAAAATGTTAAAATCTTGAAAAACCTTCAAATTATTTTTTATAAATCCCTAGAGGACACTTTGTGTTATGGAATTTAAATGCTCTGTGGTTGATATATTTTTTATTAGTTGATAGTGCAGAAGCTTATAAGTTATATTTCACTCATCACATACAGTACAGTACAGTGGCAGGCTAATACACAAATATGATGGATTCATCACTTCAAATATTTTGTGTTATCAGTTGAAGTAAGAGCCAGTCTCAACAGGAAACAAACTTTGTCTTAGAAAAAAACCCTCTGCTTCCTGATAGTTGCTATAGAAATAGAAAATGCAGCCCCCCAAATTAATCTTTTGCCTTTGTTTAGCGAGAACAGAAGAGGAACTGCTCTGAAAGGAAACTACACAAAAATCATAATCATATGACATCAAGTTCAACATTGACAAACAACACAGTCACTACAATTCTTCCCAAAAATATCATAAGAAAAATCTGAATACAGAAAGTCTAAAATTATTTTACATTACAAACGATCACTTACAGAAGACTGATACCACTCTCATGTCTTTATGGTAAATATGAAGCTGGTTAGTTTAGCTTAGCATAAAGACTGGAAACAGGGAGAAAGTCTAGTCTATAGTCTCAAGTCTATATAAAATACACTATTTGGATGTAAAATAAACAGTTTTATTTAACAACTGTTTTGTCTCTGTGTGTAGGTAGATTTAGATTTTAGTACTCTCAGTTTGTTTAGTTGAGTTGCGATTGGCATTCGAAAGACCGGACCCCCCCCATTGCCTATTCCTTCTGTACAGCACTAACCTAAACACTTCCCTTGCCCTCAGCTTAAAATGCTTCCCCACAATCACGTACAGGAAAGGATTCAATGAGCTGTTACTATAGCCAAGGTAGGTAGCCAACTGGTTTCCAATGTCCAACACGTACGCCCAAGTACATCCAGTGACGACTCCATAATAATCCAAGGTGTCCATGAAGATCAGAACCTGGTAGGGCAGCCAGCAGAGAATGAACACAGCCAGAACAACGAGAACAAGGTACGCCGCCTTTCTTTCCACACTGCCTATGCTGCCATTTCTCACCTTTGGGCTACTCCAAATAGCTTTAGTGATGTGGTAACTACAGAAGGACATAATGGGAACAGGGATAAGGAAGCCTACTGTGCTGACAGTCATGTTGTAGCGCAGTCTCCAGCCTTCATGCGGATATGCTAGGTAGCATGCGTCAATTCCCAGATCAGGGAAGAACTGGACGGAGCGGAAGAGGATAGCAGGGAAGCTGAGCAAGACCCCAGCAACCCAGATACTGAAGCAAATCCCACGTGCCCAGAAGGCCCGTCTCTCCCGCCCCTGGTTTAGGGGTCTAGTAAGGGCCAGGTATCTGTCCACGCTCACAAGCGTAAGGAACAGCACACTGCAATAATAATTCATCCCAATGACAATGTTGATAAGCTGGCACATGGGCTGCCCAAACCTCCAGTGGAACTTGTTGATAATGGTTGCTACCCAGAACGGCAGGCAAGAAACCATGAGGAGATCAGCTGCTGCCAGGTTGCTCAGGTAGATGTCGGCCACAGAGCTGCGGCGCTTCTGGAGACAGAACACACAAAGCACGAAGGAGTTGCCAATCACTCCAAGAAGGCAGATAATGGACATGTAGGCAGGCTGCATGGTATAAACCCAGTCCCATGCATCTGTGTGGTTGCAGACAAGCTCAGCTCTTGCGGCACTCTCCATAAGTAATGTGGATCACTGTGAAAGCTGTTTCACAGTAACAGCGATTTTAGAGTTAGAAAAACCAGGGTGTGTTCAAAACTAGTAGGTAGGCTACATATACCAGTAAAACCTTTTAACTATGTCAACACAGGTTCAATGTCTGTGTCACTACCTTCACGTCATGATTTGAGTTTTAAAGTGAAAAGGGATAAATGATTTAATGGAGTGTTAATGATTTAATGGAGTGTTAGTGATTTAATGTTGTTTTATCAGTCAGAGCACACAGCACGCACATGCCAGCGTCAAAGAGAGGAGTCTTAGCAACAGATACTGTATGGAATATGTCTGTGATTAAAAATAACCCAGGCCACACACTTAACCCAGGCTACACATTCATACCTGCATGGACTTACAAACACATACAGTATGATTACATACACACAATAAAAATTCAATAAAAAAGTCCAACTGAATGCTGCTCACTTTTTGTGTAAGGAAATATAAACTAGGATGATACTGCAGCTGGTTTGCTTTCTGATTTTTCAGAAAGCTTCTAAGCTTCAGACCTCTGGCAAGACATTTCTCATGGCAGACAGACATTTGAGGGCCGGCTTTACTAGGAGACATGCTGTCAACTTCCATGGCATGCTACTGACAGGAGAATGCCATCATCCTGTATTGCCTTTGAACTTTGATATAATATTTTAAGTTTGTATTTCACTTAGAAAATCGAACTTAGCACCTAGGCTATCATGATCCAAAAAGGCAAACAGAAATACATCAAACAAGGTCAAAAACTGTATTTTTAGCATGTATTGCTTTGAGGTAACTTTGTCTGCCTGCATGTTTTTTGTTCCACAACAATTTCCAACTCTGGCAACGGTGGTAAAGACTGACTCCTAACAAAGATTTCCTGTTTGGCAGGACATGCCTTAATTTTGGGGACAACTAAGGGTGTACCCTTGCCCACAACCCACAATGAGTAAACATTGGGCCATCAAATGGTGTTGTGGGGAGAAATGTAAAAATGAGACAACCGATGTCCATACAGCCAACAAAAAGGAGCATGTTTGTGTGTCACCACTGGAAACTCTCTGACACAATCCTGTTTTTAACTCTGCAGACAATGAGTCAGAAACACCAGAAAACACTTAGCAAGCAAATGTTGGGGCTCTCTAACGTTCTAGTTTGTGTGCTCTAGTCAAAATTGAAATGCATTAAAAAGATTCATCGAGACATCCATTAAACCACATGCATGTTTTATTTGACCTGTTATGTACAGAGAAAAAGAAATACTGGCACTATTTACAATCTGAGTTATGAGCAATACAAGCAGAATATTTAAAAAAAGGTATTTACATAAATTATTTTACAGCAACCAGGCTGATTTAGATCACACCACCTGTACATTTAATATCTGGATGTTTACAAATGTTTGTAACAAGAGACCAGCTGTAGTTCATTGCATGTGGTGTCAAACCTTGTATGGCCCTCCATATATCACTACATTTCTTAAAGATAATTAAAGCTAGTTTATCTTTTTGAGAAGACATCACGTCAAAGACTGAGATTATTGATTTGATTGATTTGAGAACAGGTGATTTGATACCATTACTACACAATTACATCCACTACAAATCAAATAATGAATTTAGCTTATCACTGGAATCGTCTACATTTGCCAAGAATATTAAATGCCTGTCCACCGCAGTCATCTTTCTGCAAAGTCTTTTTTTGAGGGGAACAGTTTTGAAAGCAGTATTTTATACCAAAGTCTTCAGTGTAGAGGACAGGTTTGATGAACGTGAGGACTCAGAGGTCACTATTTTCCTAATGCTCCACTGCTTGAAGAGTTCACACACTTTTTTCCGGAAGTTCTTTCCTACCAGGACGTAGAGGATGGGGTTGAGAACACTGTTGAAGAAAGCTAAGTATGTGAAGATCTGATTGCAGATATCTATGACAGACAGAAGGTGACACCCTCCCAGGACTTCAGCCCGTAAGAGCAAATCTAATGTGGTGACCACGTGGAATGGCACCCAGCAGATAAGAAACGCCAGGAGGACCGTCAGCATCAGCGTAGTGGCCTTACGTTCTGTTTTCACAGCATTGAATCGTTCTATTGCCTGGATCTTCAAAGCCTGAATAATCTTGACAGTGCAGAATGAGATAATCGAAATTGGGATGATGAAGCTAAAAACAATCAACATCCCATCAGAAAACAGCTCTACAGTGTGGGTTGGGTAGTCCAGAAAGCATGCATTTACACCATACTCAGGAAAATATCTCACTTGCCTGAAGATGAGCACGGGGATGCTCAAGACCAAGCCGAAACCCCACATCAGCAAACAACCCAGTTTTGCATATTTTGGCCTACGCATTCTGCCATGGGACATTGTATGCACCAGTGCCACATAGCGATCTATGCTAACCAGAACAAGAAAATAGATGCTACTGTAGGCATTCATCTTAATGCCCAGGTTGACGACTTTGCACAGGAACAGACCAAAAGTCCAATGGAAACCGTTGGATGTGTAGACAGCCCAGAAAGGCAAACAGGACACCAGGACGAGGTCAGCAGCAGCCAGGTTGCTCAAGTAGATTTCAGCCACGGTGCAGGCCTTCTTGTGGAAGCAGAACACTATCAGGACAAACACATTAAACACAATTCCCAGCACAGTGATGAGCAGTATATACACTGGCTGACTGGTGTGGAGCCACTCCCAGTCATACAAATCAGGACAATCACTGCCATTGGTGTTGTTTTGGTCTCTGTATAAAGCTGTGGTGCTGAGGTCTGGGATGCTGTGAAGAACACAAAACAAAGAGAATTAAATAGTGACATTAAAGTAAGTAAGTGTTGGGGAAATGTTTCTATATAGGGTCATCACATGACTTTGTCTTTATGTTTTCTATAGGTGAAGAGGTGAACAGCAATGGACATTGTACTGCACTAAAATAACATAAGCTGCCCTAACAACATATATGAACCGTGACTTTAATAACTGGGCATCTGCAAACAGCTGATTGTAAGATGAGCTCTTTGAGCAGAACAAAACAAAACAGAGCGTCCTATTTAAATGTCCATCTCCACACCAAAGAGTATAGAAGTACCTAAGGTACTTCTATACTCTTTGTCAACACTGTATATCTGACTGCTATTGGAACTCATTGCTGCATTGCAACCTTTGCATGCACCACCAGCAGCTCTGTCTTCACCCATAAATCCATAAGTATTACAATTATAATGGTGTCTAAGTCACGTAGTATAGTGGTCACCACAATGAGAAACATGCTTGGCTCTGTTCACCCTAATTTCCCTGGGGGGTGTTTGACTTTGCTCTGCACATTGTACGATATCATCTTAATTGAGAATCTGTTTTGCACTGAACTATTACATCAAAGTCAACTAGGCTCTATTTTTAAATGATACACATTTGAGAATGTTTCTGAACGTATTAAAAATCTATTACAATCAATAGAGCTGCAATTTAAGAGCGTAGTTCTACATCAAATGTTTCACAGTGTGTTTGTTTTTATTATTGTAAGTAGAAGATACCAGCTCTGCAAAATGAATGCATATGTTGTCAATTCTCAATGTAAAAGAAGAGATAATGTATCAATGCTAATGTGACATATTTCACAATAACATAAACCAAATGAAGCCTATAAATACCTTGAAGGTTGAAGAGTCATTTCTCCTGAGTACTGTATATCCAGATGTGAAATACCCAGATGCCCGACTACACTCCTTCAGTAACCTTCCCTTACTCTCATGTGTCTAGTCTCTGACTCGCTCTCTTATAGGAACCTGTAATCAAAAGGACTCCAGCTGACTTCAGTCTGCATGCTCTCTTTCCCTCCTTCTCTCTCTCTCTCTCTCTCTTTCCTGTTTGTCCCCTGCCCTTCTCTGAGTAAGACCATACACACCATGTCTATATGTTTGTGATCTGGCATAGTCAATGTTTATTTGCTTGATGATTTATCATTGGATAAAGATTTTTCAGTATGCAGCCGTTTGAGCTGGAAGTTAAAGTTCCAAAGTGGGTGGGTGACGTCTGTTTTTGTGTAAATACACTGTAGGTGTAATGGTATTCACAATCATTTCAAATTCCCCACTACATAAACATCTGGCATCTGAGCATAGTAATGTTAATTCCTCAGCATTAAAATGGAGTAGATGTTTGCTGGGACTATAAAGAAAGCCGCTAAATGTTATAATGCACTGCTAGCTGTGCATTAGAGACAAATTAATCAATTTACTGCACTGCATTAGGTTTGTTGTAAGATTATTATTACAGTAAATAACTCTTCCAGAGTCGGGCCTGAAACCATGGCTTACCATTCACAACCCGCCTCCAAACATGTTCAAGCCAATGAAATACTTGCGCGCATTCCTGACAGATATGTGATTTGCTTACAATTTCTACTGTTTGCCTTTGTGTTCATTATGATGGAGGATAAAATAATTGTCCCCGTTTTACAAAATAATAATTAGCAAATAATTTGCAAGCACTGAATCCTGGATCATATTTAACCATTTCACAATATAAGTTCTTCTTTTTACGCCTGAATGGTAAGAGGCACTAAAGAGAAACCCTTATATACAGCTTTGACATTGTTGGTATTTCTATACAGTCATTTTTTCAAGTTCCTCTCAAAGGAGAAACAGGCTTCTGCAAGACATTTGAAAACTTGGCCCACCATCAACCTAACGCCTCCACAACCTAAGACCCTGGGCCTGCATGTTGCAAGTTTGGCGTGAGAATGAGTATGCTTACTTTCCTTGTTGACTCACCCAAAACCACAGGATTGGACTGATGATGGTGTTGCTCGCATGTCCTTCTCTTTTGCCTGCTCTTCTCTTGTTGTAGGCTGTGTCATTTTTGGGTAGAAAGGGTTATTTGTTGCACGGTCTAAATCTGTTACAATTCACCTTTCGTCATCACTTTGCTCTCCTGCTCTTTGTATTACTAACAATGCCTCAAGATGGACTGGTGGCTTAATCATCAAGCCTGTGATTATCAGCTCTTATGAGAACTGACATGTTCATTTTTCTCAGAGACATCATTTGGCTGACCAACGTGGCTATTTGAGAGACATTAAGAGCTGAATAGGGAGAATGCACTTTAAACCAAAGGCCATTTTCAAGTTAGCATTGATTAGAATTGACAAAGGGCTTAAAAGCATTCAATGTGTGAAAAGTAATCTGGTGTGACATACTCATATGATTACCGTGCAGTAAATGCATGCACTGTAAACCCAGATTTAGTTGTAATTAAAGTTTTTAGTGGTCACTACTTATTCTTTCATGTTTTGTTTAAAACCATATTCATTACTAAATCACATTAGTTGTTTGTAATAATCTTAGCTTAGCTATGCAGTGCACAGATCATGTAAAGCAGAGATAACTAAGGATGTAAAGTTTCCGTATGGGAGGGGCGGGGTCATTTGAACTGTTCTGCGCTGAAGCAGGGCAAAGGCTCATGGGAAAAAAAACATGTTCTGAACGGTTTCTGTCCTAGTTAAAGTGTGTTTTTATAATGTTCTGTTAATGCTTTAGTGCGTAACTTTTTGATATTAATGAACGTCCGTTACATTCAAGCCATTGCCAAATGAGTTGCTACAAAGCTAATTAAGACTATCAGCTCCACAAAACTCTCTCTGTATTTCTCAGCATGGCTATGTTCAGAAGACTGTGGCGTCCGGTGACTTTCCCGCGCAGAAACTCAAGTGAAGATAATTACCTCTTCTGAAAAGTCCATAATATTTTTTTAATCCTCCGTGTCCTTGGCTAATAGCAAAAGCGTGGAGGAGGGGTGGGGTGCACAATCACGGAAGGCTGTATCATGTGGATGTGCCGACAGTGTTGTTGTCTTTACTTAGAGTTCCTCATGGGGGCGACAGAAACTATGCACTATAGCTTTAATGTGCATTTACTGTATGTTAGCTGGGTTTCAGTTTTGTATGGTTGATTTAGTGTTCATGTTTATCTACATTTATTGTTGCACCTTGACCGAGACCCAGGTGGGGACTGATGGGGTCTGGGCAGTGAGAAAATGTTCTGTGACATATACACAGGTTGAAAACTAGTAACTCTGTTTCCTGAGTGAAACTTTCCACGCAGTGCAATTCATTTGAAAATTACAATGTTCTTGTGTGTCCTTTCTGTTTATTTTTGGAACAACTTCATCATCCTTAAAGTTATATTTTCATAAAGGAAAAACCATACTATATGAACAAATTATTTCTTTAGTAGTGCTAAGTAGCCTAATAAACATTTGTTATGTTTCTTTGCACGTTAAAAGCTATAGTGTGTAGTTTCTTTCTCCCCCATGAGGAATTCTAATTAATGATAACAAAACTGTCGACACAACACATGATACCATCCTTCTGTGATCGCGCACCACCCCCACCCCTCCTCAAACCGTTCTCACCACAAACTCGTAAAATACGGACGCTTTGGCTGTGGCTGTCAGCGTCAGATACGATGCAAAAAACACCATTCAGCGTGTGTGTAGAACGCACCGGGCAGAGCGCGTAGGGAGGTTGGTTGGGGTAGTGGATGGGTCAAACAACACAGAGGCCGGGGTTCATGTCCGGTGTGTCACAAAAACATACCTTTTATAAACCAACCCAAGAGATTTTCCTTAACCTAACTGCGATAAACAACACAGAACTTTCACCCCGGAGACCGGGGTTCGTGTCCGGCGTATCACATTTCCTAAACCCAACTGTCGCTTTCTTTTTTTCCTAAACCCAACTGTCCCGCGTGTCACAAAACATACCTTTTATAAGCCCACCCACAATCTTTTCCTTAACCTAACTGTGTCAAAAGTGACGCCAATAGCTTTTAGATATGACGCTAAAGGAGACTTTTAGCTTCAATAACAACGCCAAAAGCACCTGACCAAGCGTCCGTATTTTACGCAATTGAAGTCGCCCTCCTCCACACTAGTAGCCAAGGAGGACAAGGAAGATTAAAAAACATAATGGACTCTTCAGAAGAGGTAATTATCTTCACTTGATTTTCTGCGCGCGAAAGTCACCGGATGACACCAGTTTCTGAACATAGACATACTGAGAAATATAGAGAGAGTTTTGTGGAGCTGATAGTCTTAATTAGCTTTGTAGCAACTCATTGGCAATGACTTGAACGTAATGGACCTTCATTAAAAAAAAGTTACGCACTAAAGCTTAACGTGCTTATTTTAGACAACATGACTCCAGAAAAATAAAATCTTTACTAATGATCTTAGTAATGATTACTTATGTAAACTTGATTTGTCTACAACATCAACTTAATGCTCTATTAATACAACTTGACCTGTTAAGTTTCACCTTGTATAAAAACTTAGACCGTTTAAGGCAACGGGTTTCCACGTGAATTTCTGGTAAAGTCAACTAATTCGGGATAACAGTGTGACCAGGACTGTGATCTTTTTTGAAATGATGTTGCAATGATGAATTTCAGTTTCACCACTTCCTGTTGCTCCTAAATATACACAGACATTGAAGCAAACATCCTCATGATATTTTGTTGGCTAATGTAACGTATAACTGTTATTACACATGAACCATTGAGGCTCATTCTCTGAGTGATACCCTGAAGTGACCTCCAGCAGGAAGGAGCCCTGTAGCCAGGCTGAAGCAGTTAGCAACCAGTTGTAGATTTCCAGCTGGTGCTGGCGCCAATCTTTCACCCACCATCAGTTTTCCCTGACAGGTCAGGTTGTCTATTATACAATCTAATAACAGCTAAGTCATGAGACTTCCTGGTGTTGCAACGGAGATATTATTTCCTCCTTTTGAGAGATGTCTTGTGATGGATGTTTTTTTAGGCTTGTGTGATTCATTGTTCTCTGCACTACTGAGTGTATTGTGCAGTATTGACTTTCCAATCATGACACTTTTCCAAGACATTTCCTTGGACCCAAATGCATAGCAAGGGAAACAATATCCTAACAATAAAACAAAAGAAGTTATGTAACACCTTTCTCACAAACAATGGAGGTCCTCAAATGGATAGGGTTGATTTCAGAGTATTTAAATATCAACATTGATATCAATTTATTTCAGTTGCTCTGACAAATTCAACTCCTTAAAATACTTTCACTTCAGACTGCACACTTGCTTTCCCTGGTTTGTTCACACAATATGAACAAATAGTTTACCCTTAGGCAACATGCTCCCAGACCTGCATGCCTCTCATGTCACCTTGTTTGCCAATAAGCTCTGGTATGTTTGTCGTAGACTTTATTCTGTCTCTGTATGTGTTCATGTAGGTAGTTGTCCATATATTTTGTAAAAACTCATCTAAACATGAACAGAATAAATAGCTGTAATCAATAAATCTATTTGTATTAGTGTTTACATATAGAGACAACTCTTGAGTTGCTTTAGGGACGTGGATAAATGTTTGATCTGGGCTCCTCCTTTGCCATTTGAAGAACAAATGGTCCACAATCTATTCCCTCCTTCTTTATATACCCCAAATCAATGAAATACTTCACACCAAATGAACATGGAAAGCTTTCTTTGTGGCATTTTATGTAATCAAATATTGATTTTTCTTTTCATTTAATTTTAAATGTTACTCCATCTGATAGCCTACTGAATTTAAAATGAGAGGTGGCTATTTAAAAATTGCCTGTAATGATGTCTGGGAGGCCGACTTGCTCTGACTGAAGAATCATTAGTGTTAACTACTTTTGGCTGTGTTCTAATAGGCTGTGTACAAAACAGTTAAAACTATATTATATTATACTATATTACTAGGAATAAAAGTTAAACTATTCATACAAACAACTTATCCAAATCATTATTTTGGCACTTAGGATAATTACTGCACCTCTGATAATTGTTTGAGTCATCAAACCAATTGCACAAACAGTTCCTAAGAAATGTCCTTAAAGGAGAACTCCAGCCAATTCTACGTTAAACTTGATTGCTATAAATATGCGAGTACTGTCGATAGAAAAAAACAAGCCGAATCGGTGCTAGCAACACAGTGTTGCTGCAGCTACGTCTACGTCCTCCCCAACAATTTATTGATGCCTTCTATACTGGTTTGCAAAGATGTACAGATAGCCACTGTTTTTTTACGACCATGGCATGCATGACTTAACCTCTGCTTTCTCATCTTACACATCACACTCCACTGTTATGGTGGCCATTTCAGTAGATTTACTCACTAACATTGTTGTGGAAACACAATAAGCATGGAAACTAAATGCACACTTCCTGCATTACTGCATTACTTCAAATACTAAGTTACTCATCTAGTAAACTAGTATTCACATGAAATAAAACAATAAAACATTGAGACACTGGATAATAACAAATTCAACACATGAACTGGTTGCTATGGACTCGTCACTAGGCTTCCTCAGTTATTGTATATTTTAGCATATAGGTAAAGCTGCCGAAGCTGAACATTATCCAAAACTCCATTTCTCAGACGAGTGTCAATTTGGGAGCTTGCATGCTACCACTCCTTCCTTCTCAAATGCCTTGAAAAGGCTGTCGTTTGCACAATTTCAAATCACCGGGACCCAGGCGGGCGTAACGTAACATAAAGCTCGCTGACCGGGCTGTCACTCACACACACCAGCCACGGAGCAGGCAGAGGAGAGGGAGAGCACCCGTCTCCCTTTGTCTTGTAAATAAATTATAACATGTATATTAGATCTGTCAGTCTTCCTCTATCATAGGCGTCGATTTATGTTTTCCTCCGTAGTCAAAAAATGTTTGCATTTCAGAAATTTAGGAAATGGACAACGGCCGACACGAACACACAAGCCTGTTAACTTGATAATAAAGCCGTAAAGTAGGCTCTCTTTCAACTCAGGACAGCGCCACTTCTCACAAATACAGATAGAATTGGAGATGAGAAGTTTAACTGACACGTAACCGCGATCAGCGTTCCACTTAGCAACAACTGAAATGTTTAATTTTAAATGAATGTAGCCTACTGACAGTCTGGCACAAGTGGATGTTCAGTATTTTTCATGGGTGCTCGAGCTCGAGGCAACGTGAAACATTTGAGCTAGTCAGCTTCATTATATTCCATTTTCATGTCAGTGACGATACTTTGGCAACAGATGGCACAGTTAGCTATAGTGTTGCATTCTCAGAGAAAGCAACTCCAAACTCATGTTGCTGTCATGTTGCGATTTTTGTTGGGTCAGACCCGTCTGCTAGCGATGAGGGGCCGAGACTGAGATCTACATGGAAAAGTATGCACCAAACAAGCCACTGTGAAATGTTGCTGTTTTCATGAATTCAAAAGTTGGGTGACCCCCCCCTAGACTAAAAAACGTTGGGTGATCCTCCCCTCAACAAAGAATAAAAAGACATGACCCTCCCCTATTTTCCTCCGGTGGTCCATTCCATAAATCCCGAACGGTCCCTAAGGAGTTTTACTGTTTGTAATCTAAAGCTGTGTGCACAATTCTGTTTCCTGTTTGAGGGCTGGTGGATAACTAAAAGGTGTTGCTTGTCTGTATTGTATTGACAGTTTTCATTAGCAACTATTTTCTACTGAACATGAAAAAAAAACTGTTAAGTGCTGAAGGAAAGGTATGTGGTTTATTCTGACTAACCAATGCAATAAGTCTGGAAAAACAAGCTGCTATTCGGTTTTTCAAATGTAATTTTCCAACGAAATGAACACCACAAACACAAGGGTTATCTCAAAACCTGAGCAAATAAAACCTTAAATATGGTTAAAAAAAAGTTGTAATATGATATGACAACATGATGATGAACACTTATTACATTTAACAGCCTTGTAATGTTAGTCTGTGATTTGAACCTCTGGCCCAATCCTTCATAAGTTTATAGAGACACACTCTATGAATCCTTTACATTACAATACATTGAATGTCACGTGGAAAACTCTAAAGTAATTTATCATAGCAAACTGAAAGGCCCTTGAGTAATCATAACAACATAGCACAACTCTGTCCGCTGCTGTTAGTTATGTCTCAGTGGTGTGTAATGAGGTATATAACAAATGTCTGGCTGAGGGGGCGGCACAGCTCATGCTACTCTTTAAAAATACTCAGTTCATTTCCTGTCTCCTTCCTGTCTCCTTCTGTCTGTCTGCTGAACGTTTTTTTCCTGGCTGTGTGAGCTCTATTACTCGGTGCTGATTCCGCCCCCGTTCCCTCTTCCATAACTACCCACAGATTTAAGACAGCCCGGCACAGCTCCTCTTGTGTAGTTTGTATAATTGTTTTCACAGCCGTCCGGTACAATCAGGAGCTTTGAAAGGAAAGTGAATGAGACCTCATGAGAGATGGAATCATACCAACCCCAGGGTCTGATGCTGGGAGTGGCCCCAGGCCTCGGCTCTTGTTTAAAAACCACTAATGCAACTTTGATGTGATGAAGACTGCGTGATACCACTAATGCAGCCAGCGGTGGAACAATATGCCATTTTGTCAAAAGTCAAAGTGAAATTCAACCCCTGCTTTGAATGCTGTTCGCCTGAGTGCTCAAATGTTCCTGGCAGAAAATACACAGACCACCCAAATGTTGATGTATTTACTGTAAGAGAGACAGAGTGTAAATTGTTTCTGGCTAAGACAGGTTTTGGAAAGTGATCTTGCCTTTTTTGTCGTACTCATCTTGCTTTCAAATAAAAGCAATGCAAAATGGACAAATGTTTCATACTAACAAACCAGCCATCACAAGCCATTATGTGACAGATAGAGCAAACTACCGATGGGCTGCCACAATCCAATATCTGCTGTCTCAATTTTAGTTTTGTTTTCAATCTGTGATTTGAACATCAGAACAAAAAAACATTTTAGCTACGCCAGAAAATCTCCCATTTATAGTGAAATAAACTTGTTTATGTGCAATGACCAAGCTGAGAGCTCGCGTCTCTCCCCGTGGGTGTTTCAAGTTTATAGAAGAACTGAAAAAGAGGTAAACTATGTGGGAGAAAGCCACTTTAATTGGGAATAAATAATTGATCATCCAGGCACTGGTATAGTGGGGAATTGTGGTTATACTCCAAATGATTTTATTGAACTACGTCACTTCTAAGTGAGCGTCTACTTTGTCAACATCTGCAAATGCTTTTGAGAAATAAGGGAATTTTCCCAACTGTGCTATGCATCAGACCAACTACTGAAAGTATTACTTTTTTTCAAAACCATCTTCAGCAAATTGCTTCTCGCTCTATCTTTTGAACCTTTTCCTCAAAAGCATCTGTAAGCATGTCCATAAAATGACACAATAGAAACTGTTTATTATGAGAGATGTTTTTGAGATTTTCCACCATTAAAAGAATGTCTGATAAATGAAAACTAAAATGCAATGTTAGACAAATAGATAACAGGCATGTCTTGTCTTAGACAGTTAAACATTGTGCCTTTTTACTCTGATGCAGACTGACAGTCTACAAATGTTAGCCTCAGAGGAACAAAAGAGATGACTGCCTGCTGAAAACAAACAAATCAAATAATAATCCGAAAGGGTATTTTATATAGACTGAGATGGGAAGGGGGGAAAAATCCCCACAGACCCCTCATAACACGCACATAATCAATTTCCTTCAACTTGTTCCTTCCAGTAGGAGCTACACAGCTCACCGAACATTGTTAACTGTTAAATCATCCATATTATTTTACAGAGCAATGACTATGCAAAAACTCTGCAAAACAAAAAAGATATGCTGTACCTAAACAGTATGTAGATCCTTTTTTGTAGGCTGTAGAACATAGTCTACAAAAACAATGGTTTGAGTATACTGTACATCTATGTATAACAAATGACACATTTATACTATATTAAATTCCATTCCTTGCACTTTCATGCCATCTTGGTACAAGTGTGAGTAACTGATGTCAAATTCCTCGTATGTTTGCAAATAAAGTTAATTCTGATTACAGTATATAGTACAGTATGTTATGCATGCACAGTTTACACGCATCATCTTGGCATACAAGATGAAGTGAATAGAGACCTATACTGGATGACATATAAAGTGTTCTAAGCCATGGAAATTAAATAGACAAAATGCTAAAAGTAAAGGACAGCCGGCCCTCCTCTTTTGAAAACACAGATGAGAACATGTACTGTATGTAAATAATGAATTAATGAATTAATACACACATTGTGTCCATCAGTCCTCATCTGACCTGTCTAAAGTCTGATAATCAGGACCTTCAGTTGTAACAGAGTATTTTTACACTGTGGTATTGCTACTTTAAATTAAGAAAAGACCTACAGTAAATAAACCACTGCCCTTAAGTCACACATGGTAGATATAGGAATTGCCAAAAATCCTGGCACACTTGCCAATGTTTGAGAGTGAGCTACAGATGACAAAGTTCAGCATCGATCAATCGCTGCTCTGCTCTGAGAGAACACCTGTCACACATTCATCACAACACAGAGAAATAGACAGATGTTTCCAGTGTTAATCCTGATACTTTTCCTCCCCATTCTCTTGTAATTGTGCACTTCTCAATCATCCTGTCAAATTCTGTCAGCCAGTGCATCAGTCTCTTTTCTTGTCTTGCTCTCTGTTCAGTGGTTCCTCCATTAGCTCCCGGAGTGGTTTTTCACTTTCATTTTGGCCAGCAACCGAATAAGTGAGACTCCACTGTGTCTGCCAAAGGGCGTGTCAGGCAACCGGAGTGATACATGTCAGTCTCCATGGTGACAGGCTGCATGTTCTGCATGCTACTATCCAATTATATTCAGTGCAGTGACAGAGCTGTGGCAGTGGTCTACTGAGAGATTGGTGTCTTATTCCCAGGACTCCTCTGGTACTTCCTAAGACTTACATTTAATGTTACAACTGCTTACAGATCAAAAATCTGCTTATAGATCGAACATCTCCTTATAGATTGAATGTCATATCTGCTTAATGATTAATGATTGAGGAAGTTTGCCTGTGACTTGCAAGTGTTTTGTTGTAGCCAGCAGCCTAACAACAGCTGCATGTGCTAGTTGTATTTCCAGTCTAAATACTATTGGATGGATTGGCATGGGATTTTGTAGAGACATGATCCCTTAAGGATGAATCCTACTGACTGTAGGACTCGAAATACTGAAAAAGAACAGCAGGCTTTATTGCCTCCACACAGCTTTTACAGGCCGTTCCCCAATATGTGAAATGCCTACAGTTTTCTTTATAGCCACATTCACAAACATGAACAAAGAACAGATAAGCTTGGATTAAAACACACACAGAGGGAGTGGGACTTCATTGTCTGCTCAGGACGCCATTACTCCACCATATCTTTATATAGTAAATATTTGTTCGCTGCTATATTAATGTACAGCCCCTTAAAGTGATCCACTGACTTTTTCTCTGTCACCATTTGATTTGGTAATTCTCTGGCCTTTCCTTTAGTGCCACCAGCAGGTCAAATGTTTTCACTTAGATTGAATGGCATAAAAGTTTGTACAGACATTCATAATTGACAGTGGAAATTTGGAAAAGGGCATTATATTCCCCTGATGAAAATTTGTAATAACTTTGATGATACCGCTAATTTTATCTTCTATTTTATACTCTCTGTTTTTGCGGGTGCTATACAAATAAACTTTCCTTGCCTTAACTTTTCATCTGGGGCAACCATCATGTCAAAATTTAAATTTGTCCACCAGCAAAACTAATGACATTCCATGTTTTTAGTGCTAGTTAGCAAATGTTAGTATGCTAACACAATAAACTAAAGTGAACATGCATTAAGAGGCTTTTCAGACAGAGAGCAGCTGCGGCCTGGCTGCCACCTGGCAACATCACCGTTCTATATTCTGGCTCTGCTCTATGTCAACTTCCTTGATAAAAATGAGGGTTATATAAAACAAAGTAATAACAGTAATAAGCTTAATATGTTAGAGATTTGGCTCATGGCACAGGTGGGCAGGGCTGTATCCATCTTGTTCAAAGGGCAGCTTCCTCATAAATTGCCTTCTCTTTCTAAGGACGTTTTCTATATGAGATGACAGGCAGAGAGGGATACTTCTCTGCCTGTCTCTCTTCCTGCCTCATAGAGGAGTGTGAAGAGTGTGATGACAGAGAGAGAGAGAGAGAGAGAGAGAGAGAGAGAGAGAGAGAGAGAGACACACATCAATACTAAATCAAAAGAAAGAATAAGGCTCTTGCCTTTTGGATGACGAGTGATGCTGAGCTCCCATCATGAAGTAACAGTAATGAAGCATTTTCACTGAGGCTGTTTCAGTTTTAGGGGGTGGTGGAGCCCTTGGGATTGCATTAAAGACTCTGTTCCCTGTCACACTTGGAATACTATTTCCCATCCCATGGGATTGGAGGTAGAAAGCAAAACATAATGCAGAAGTGGATTAAATGTGATTTCTTTTACATTTCACCTGCATTTTCTGTCCTAACAAATGGCAACTACACTTAATGAAAAGCTTTCAATTTTGACTGTTTTGGAGGGAAATTAACAAATGTAATCTTATTGAGGATGCACATAATCAGTTAACTGATCTGTGTCTATTTCTGCATGATGCTAACAGGGCTTATGATCTTGTTCAATTGTTTTGCTTAGTCAGAGCTGCAGTTGCTGCTCCACATCACAGGTTATAATCTGGATTGACAGGCATCGGTAATGAGCAGCATTATCATTATAGGGTAATTTCTGTGTGTGAGAAAGAAGAAACCCAAGACAGAAACAGAAAGCAAAATCAATGTCCAGAAATGGCTGCCACAAGCCAAAGATGCTGTCCAAATTCATTACTGCCTGCTGTTGCCATGGTAGCAGCCCACCTAAAATCCTTTTCTCACCAACCTTTCTTCCCTCTTGTATGTTACCAAAAGAGGCACACAATGCCAGTTAAAGAAGTCTCTGTAAAAATCTCTGTTAGTGTGATGACAGCTGTCAGTTACTCACGTCATCATCGGACCAGTAATAAAACTGGAGGTAGGCTGTTGATCTAATGGGAAAAAGCAGTCGTTCTTATTCTTGGAAAGTGATCTTAAAGGACAATACCGGCACAAAATTAACCTAGGGGTTAACACATGTGTACCGAGTCAACCGTTCTCTGGGTTATGTTTTCATGGTAATCGAATGTGTCCACAAACACCGTGCAACCAGTAACCAGTAACATAGCTCAAGCAGGGCATTCGTAGTTCGACTGGTCATGACTGTTTTCCCAAGATGGCGCCTGCCTGAATACGCAAAGGTAATGTCTTTATAAACTATCTTTTTAATAAACTGTCTGTACACTTACAAAGTTCTCAATGCTTCAGTTTAAATGTAGGGACCCTCATTATGCTACCGTAGAAGTGTGGTGCTATTTTGAGCCTTGTTAGTGGTAGAAAATACCGATTTATTTTTACAGTGCCCCGAAAGCCTGGCGTTAAGCTAATCAGCAGTACACGCTAGCTTGTTTCAAGCTAGAGACACACTCGATTACCATGAAAACATATCCCAGAGAACGGTCGACTCGGTACACATGTGTCATTAACCCCTAGGTTCATTTTGTACCGGAATAGTCCTTCAATCAGGAAACATTTTGATCAAAATCTCATTATTGATTCCAATAACCTAATCCTATGAGTAAGAAAACCAAATCACTTTACATGTAACTCCATTATCCCCCCTCTATTGTGGTCTGCTGCTATGAGCTCTTTCACCTGGGGACAGCCATTAAACTTTTGACCTCAGGTCTCAGCTGCAAAACCTAACCCATGTCTCGATGCCCTGACTGCTGGTAACATCATTATAGAGAAATAGTTCTGTGTCTAATGCATCTGGTGACGTGCAAAAGTTCTCAAATCTTCTTGGGCCAACTGTTTGAGAGTTTGGTCCAGTTTGTCAACTTCTGGGACAGCACTGTAGGTAGTTCTTGCAGATGCTTTAGCATAGTTTGTTAGAAAGTATGATATAGTTTGTAGCAATCCAAAATTCAGAGTAGGGACAACTTCACCTACTACCAAGGTCCATGGAGAAGGGAAATAACCTTCACAGGTCAGAACTCCAACAACTTTATTGGTCATAGCATCTATGTGATTTTCTCTGAGTTACAACTTTTTCAAAATTGGTAACACTTTACTTTAACCCCTCTGTTTAGCATTTAGACTATATTGACATTTAGAAATGGTTTATAACACACTATAATATAGTTGTTAACACATATATGGAAATTAAAAAAAAAAATGTTTATTAGTATACAGTATTTGTCAACAATTATGTTTTCTATGAAGACATATGTTTGTAATAATACAACTGTGTTTTACTATATTGTCATTGATTATTAATGAATGAATTATGTATTCAAATTTAACCAACCATCTAGGCATGGAACTGCTATACAATATACGGTATGGTCTTGTTTTCTGAGTTTTAAATCAATGATGATTAGGTGTGAGTCCTCCTAATGAGATGAGAGTTGAATAATATTGTGATCAGTGAGAAATTATTGTCAAATAAGAACTAACAAGAACAAAAAGAACAAATACTGTTGTGTATTTGTGTTTTTCATTCCTGCATGATTCTTCCAGTCTTCATTGATGGATAAGTGTGTGTTGAAGCACTCAATGATACTTCATGAGCTTCATTATGACTCACTCCCTCAAACACACCCACATACTGGGAGCACAGACACTTTCTCCTGCCTCTCCTTATGCTGTTGCAATGCTTTGTCACAGATAATTTGCTGTTATGGGCATATTTATGTGGCACATTCCTGTATATAGATGGTAATGTATAGCCTTTGTTAAGTCACGGGAGAAGCATAGACCCATACTGTACGTTCTCATGTGTCTCTGAAGTGACAGTTTTGACAAGATGTGTCTAAGCGGCTTGGCATATATTAGCATACCCAGCACCTCATCACCAAGATGTCACTCTCGACTGGACAGACGTTGGGCTGAAATGTTACATCCTGTGAGACTCGAGGGCAACACAGGAGGAGAAAGACAACCTCTCCTTATATTCTCCTGTTTTACACTCTTTCCTTTCCTTTCATTAGAATCAGAATCAGCTTTATTGGCCAGGTTTGTGTAGACAAACAAGGAATTTGACTCCAGCTAATCTGTTATGCTAATCTGTTCATCTCCTCTTTCCTCATACTTTCAGACCAATTAATCTCATCCTGGCTTTAAATTAAATTGCCATTCTCTATTATTCACAGGCAAAGCCAGCCTCATCTAGCACAGAGCGTATAAATGAAGTCTTAGCCACAGTGGATTTCTCTCAAACCGTCACCTGAAAGTCTAATAATTACTACGCATTAGCATAGATTAGCTGAGACAAGGTCAATGGTTATCCATTTCATTTTGCTATTTCTGAGATATTTTTTGAGACTCCCTTGCCTCTAGGAGTTGCCGGCTGTGGCGAGGCCCCTGGGACCTTTTTTTTTCTTTTTTCTCAACAAGCCGTGGAAGCAATTTGAAGGTTGTTCAAAGATCGTGTGCAGCCGACTTTACTTCCAGCTCTATCTCCTCTGCTGAGGGGGATCAGAAAGGCCCATGGCAAATTTGAAGAAAGCTGATCCACATGTTATAAAACCAAGCTGCTTTTTCACTGTTGAAAGGGCTGATTCAGTCTGTAGGGTGGTGTGAAGGTTGAGCAGTACACTATCATGGAATTATGAATGTGATCTTGAAATGTGTTTGGCATCAGTTCTCCCCCAGGGTGGCAGGGATTTGCAATCACACTAACTTCTGGGAGTATGCCATTCCGGATTTCATTGTTACAATTATTAAAGTGATTCTGTGGATCTTAGGAAAGACGTAAAAATTATTTTTTTTAAAAGGTTCAGATTACTTAATCATTCATCCAGTAATTTTGGCTAGCAGTGGATCTCAAACTTAAAGGACAAATGTATCGACTGTACCCAAGCAAGCATTTCTTTTTTTTAGTAAACAAAACCATCTTACATTAATTTTAAAATATTGAGGTTTTTAGTCATGCTAGCAGCATGAATCTGGGCATGCCGGCCTGTTGGTTGTTTGCCCAACCACTTTGGTCCAGACTGAAGTGTCTCAAGAACTTCTGGGTGTTTGCCGTAACTTTTCTCATCCTCTTCCCCCCAGCAGTTTGACATTTTCCAATACATAAAGCCCTGAAGCATTTTTTTTTTGTCATTTTTGTCTTTTTTTAAGTAGGCGAGACCATCTTGCATGTTTTAATGTTGTGTTCTTTTGTAAGAGTCTTAACTTCCTGCACAGTCTGTTGGTTCAGCAAAACGAGTATGAAGACAGAGATAGATGGAGGGGCGCAGGGGTCCAAAGAGAAGTGAATCCAGGTGGTTTCTAAACAACCTGAACCTGTGTCAAAATGACAGATGGTGCCATCTAAGCTTAGCATCAATCTCATCAATCTCACCTGATGGCTCAGCAGCGACTGGTGCTGTCTGTCACTGGGTTGGCTTCATCAGGAACAATGGCAGGTGATTCAGGTAGAGAAAAGATGGAGCTAAAACACCTTCACGCATGATCAAGCACAAAGCCAAAAGTTTGCACTTAGCCAACAATGTTTTCAGTGAATCATTCTTCCCTTGACACTTAAGGTCCAGATGAACTGTTTCTGTGCCTCTTTTGTCAACAGAGAAAACCAAAATGCATCAATACAGACATTTCAATAGCAGCATATGTCTTTACAAAAGGAGCATCACGTATGTGTCACAAATCTCACCAACAATAAATTATGCTCTCATCTGTTTTCTTTTTTTCTTCTTTTTTTGCCATTTCACTAACTCCCCTGTTCAGATTCCGCCTCTCTATCCGGCCACACCTTCACCTCATCCCCCTTACCTCCCATTTGCCCATTTCCTCTCCTGCAGCTCAATCCCTCATTGGCCCCTCAGTATGCACAGTCCTGTTTCACTAGTCATTTGACTAGTGCACTGGGTCTCAAAACTTTTTTCAATAATGTACCCCCTTCGAAATATCTTTTGAGCCAAGTACCCCCTGAACAGCACAAAACATTTTTGGAAGGGAAAAAAAAGCCTATATAAAGAGGTACAACCATGTGCCTGTTTAGGCTAAACAACAACCTTGTAACTGAAAAACACTCAAATGCCAGCCTACATTTCAAATGCTCGGATTCTATCAATAAATTAATTCGTTATGAGGAATTATATATTAGGAAGCAGTATAATTATTTTAGGAATTATGCATGGAAAAAAAAATCTCACGTACCCCCTGCAGTAGTCCAAAGTATCCCTAGGGGTACTAGTACCTGTCGGTACACGATCCGTTCTGCCTGCACGATCCGTTCTGCACATGCGCAAAATGTTCGCGCATGCGCGGTTGTACGAGGATTTACGACACTGCACGATCTGTTCCACGCTTCCGGTCGACAACCAAGCTAACGTTAGTTTAGCTAACAGCTAATTCGGCTAACTGCTAGCTGAGACAGCATGTAATAACTTTAAAAGACCCTCAAAATAAAACTTGAAAATAAACGTTGACATATATAACAAACACCTAACATATATAACAGCTGTTACGTCAGTTCTACTTTACTTGTGCTCATTTAAAATACAATCACTCAATACTTGTCTTTATTGTTATTACTGTGAAGTCTTAATTTAGCTGTAGCCTGCTTTTCCCATTACGTTTGAGTTAACGTTATTTTAGACTGAATCTAGCTGTCAGCTAGCGGTTAGCCGAATTAGCTGTTAGCTAAACTAACGTTAGCTTCCCGGTGGAGGCTAGCCATAGGCTAGCGTGGAACAGATCGTGCAGGTCGTATGGATACGTAAAACAGTATTATCTTGCGCATGTGCAGAACGGATCGTGCAGGCAGAACAGATCGTGTACCGACAGTACCCACATTTGAGAAACACTGGCCTAGTGTTTTGCTGCCTAGCTTTCCAGTACTTGTTCTACAAATGTTACCTGACTCCCAGGCCTCGCCACTTCTGCCTACTCCTCCACGGATTTATTTGCCTGAGTCTGTCTCAGTGTCAGGCTTTTGGGTTCTCACTTGAGTTTCCCCGGAAGCGTGTCAGTATACATGTCTCAACACAGTATTTCTACATCAACTATTTATTAAAAAATACCAGGCTTGAAAGTCCTTCTTTAAACATTTTAGAAGTATACTCATAATAACAGAGTGTGTCTGAATTTCTCCTTACATTGGTACAGTTGATACAGTAAGCTAATATTGTTATTCGCAGCAGTGTATGAACATTTGAACATGTACAGTATGGTGTTTGCAAGACAGGTTCATAACTTGTAACCTAAATTTCACTTTTCTCTCTGTCTAAATATACGGATCAGTCAGTTTGTCAATGAAAAATCAAACAACTTACTGTATTCACATCGGAAAAACTCAAACATTTTTATCAGTTCTTCTATGATAGCTTGCTTTCCTAAAAAAACAACAACAGTGTAAGCAAAGCACAAATAATTTGCGAAGTTCATAAAGCAATGTTAACAGAACTAATATTTATATAAATGCAGTGCAATGTTTCCTGTGATTTTCTTTGTGTGTGTGAGCAATTATGAAATGCTCAGAATAAAAAGCATACATTTCATCAGCGTTTGCAGGTAAATGCTCGAGTCCCAGAGAAAAGATGTTCCCAATTAGGACGAGAATAAGTTGCCATGGAGACGGCTGCCTCCAGATTTTACAGTAACACAAAACTAAATTACAGTGACAAATTTAGAGGAACAGCTTGATATATGAGGACATTTCATTTCAAAATGAGGCATCCTTTCCCTACTCACATTAGTATACATGTATCACACAGTTCACTGCAGATCTGGTCAGTGTTACATTACTTTGGAAAACATACATTTATGAATTTCCACATCTGGCCTGTCCTGTTAAGAAATACTCTCAAACATGTGAGAAAACAAAGACAACACACACATAAATTAGGTGGAGTAGGGAAAGTAGGCTACGTCATCTTGTGATTCAATTTGTGCTTTTAATTGTATTTCACTAACATCTGTAGATAATATCTAAACATGACTGAACAGACCATGACATTACAATTAGATTTTCTAATAATCACTGGTAAATATTACTGTAAGTATTTGACAATAAGACCATTCATTTCAAAGGGGTTGACTTAGTTTTACACTTCACATCTAATCATAAAGTCGTCATCCAGTGTGTATAATTGAGTTAGCTTTGCAGATATTCCAATTGTATGAGATTTTAAACATTTGTTCTTTGTTTCCTGTCAGTAAAATTGTTTAGATACTATATATACTGATGATCAGTGTCCACACACCATGTTTCATCCCCAGATTAGTCCTTAAATGAGCTCTAATGTCCTGGGCCTCAGGGCTGCCTGGCATGGAAATAATCCCAGCACTTTGTAAATGTTTCAACATTCACCATGTCTGTTCAGCCGCATAATTAAACAGCACTGCCTTAAATTGCTAAGCAGCTATGTGGTGGATGTTTAAGATGGCCTGGATCAACCTGAATCTCAAGCCCCATTTCATCTTCATTCTCATCTTTGCATTATAAGTGTGGGTGTTGTCTGAGGAGAAACACGGAAACAACATCAAGCTGGAAAAAAAAAGCTTTAATTCTTGGTTGAGAGTGCAGGTCTGATGTTTCTGTTTTTAACTAAAGAGCTGTCGAACACAAAAGCTTCTTTTCAAACTTCCAGTTGTAGCATCCCAAAACGCTCTGTGCTGACGAATGCAGCCAAGTCACAGTCTTCCCATTTGATTAAGAAATATAGTAGTCTATGTGTCATTGTCTAGTATCACAACTTTCACACCCGTGGGGGCTCAAACTGATCCAAAAGCCAAGTGCGAGGGAGAGAGAGAAAGAGAGAGAGACATATAGAAAGAGTGTCTGTCTACAAAGCGTGGCCTCACTCAGGGCTCCAGAGATCCGGAAAAATCAAGATGTGTGCGCGTGTTTGTCTTTGTAAGCATATGTTTATCAGAAAGTGAAGGCATAGACAACGCCAACCACCACAATGTTTCCAATGGTCGCGAAGATGGCGATCCAGAGCCAGATGGCATCGCTGGACATGGACTGTGACTCATCCTGCTGGCCGTGTACCGAGGCAGCAGAGGCAGCTGCGTGGACGCTGGCTGAGGAGTTGAAGAGCGAGTGCTCACCGCTGTAGTCGTCATTAGGCGAGGAGTCCATAAAGGCTCCCGTCATCAAAACTGGGATCTAAGAGGGGAGGAGAAAAAGTAAGGAGAAAAGTTAGAATATATTTCAATGTTGGCACTTCTGCATTTGAAGAAGAGAGTATATGGAGAGGTGAGACAGCAGGTTTGTTTCATTAAGGTTTTGCTTTTCCAATCACTGGCTACTGGGGACGTAGCTTCTACTTCTTTTTATAGCAACCTTGGGTGGAGTTACATTCAAAACTTACATCTAGTGGGTGTTATTGATCCTGATTCCAGTACTTTCATATGCAATCATTCAAACACAATAAAAACAAACCACGTTACTGTCTTAGTGCAGGATAGAAAAAATCCATTAGCACGCCAGATTGTTTTCCTATTGGCCATGCATTAGCAGGTCTGAGTGCTATATTAAAAGAAATGAGAGGTACTGTAGTTGAATCACGACATCATCAGTAAATGGTTACAAGGTTTCCCACACAGGCATGCAGGGTCCCACTCTATCTCACACACTGCTTAGTGTGTGTGTGTGTGTGTGTGTGTGTGTGTGTGTGTGTGTGTGTGTGTGTGTGTGTGTGTGTGTGTGTGTGTGTGTGTATTAAGGAAGCAGTACTTGATTAACATGGAATGAATATTTCAAATGTGGCAAGTAAAAATTATCCATTGCTTGGGACAATCGGAGCCATGGGAAGTTTAGCCATTAAAGCAGAACTGAATGCTTTCATGTGTTTGTGTGAGAGCATTTTACGTGTGTGTGTGTGTGTGTGTGTGTGTGTGTGTGTGTCTGTAAAGCAGGGTATATGATTGAGGAATGCATGTGAGACCATAGACTGTACATTAATGGACAGCACATGTGTGACGTCACCCATTGGTTTGTGGAGATCTGCTATCCGTCATCGAGTTTGCCGTTAAGGGCGCAGCCATCCTGGTTGTGGATGTGACGATTTTAGAAGAGAGGGAGGAGTGAGGGAGGAGCCCTTACACTCTACTTTACATTACACACTTTCACTGGCAATCACATCATAGCCACACCCTAAAACACCCCCCACTTCATCGCCGATTTTAAAATCAACAAGACCATAATTCAAAAAATGAACATCATTCTGTGTTGCAGAAGACTTGAAACTAGCGATTGAGACCATAAACTAATTATGAAAATGTTTACTGAGGTAATAAATCAAGTGAGAAGTGGGTCACTTTCTCATAGACTTCTACAGAAACCGACCTCCTTTTGCAACCGCACGTGTCGCCGCCTGCTGGAATTCAGATAGAATGCAGGTTTAAGGCACTTCCACATTTGCAGCACTTCACCGTACCGGATGCGTTGTTCATTAATATTATACAGTCTATGTGTGAGATACGTACCACACTCAGACTCTGATAAAGATGTTGAAAAACAATGCTAAAAATACCTTGGAGTAATGTTGAGCACTCACATACGCAGAAATTCTCTCTTGCTTGCTCATTTGCTCACCTTCACTCCCTCTCTCCCCTCTCTCTCTTTTTCTCTCTCTCTCTCTCTCTCTCTCTCATGTACACAGATGCTACTGCACAAAGATGTTAACACACACACATACTTCAAGTCTTCCTTCACACAGGGGAAAGCACTGTTTATAAAGCATTCTGCTGCTCCCCGCTCATTGGCCCCTGGTGGTGAATAATGACATGACACATTCTGCAGAGCGCCTACTGTTCACATGAGTATGATGGGGGCAGACAAGCATGCATGAAGTCCAGCAACCTGGGTCTCCCTGCCCCCCACCCAGTATCTGCTCATTCCTCCTGCTACAACATCTCATATGTACCTTGCATCCATTTCTTTTTTCCACCATGAGCAGATTCATATCAAATAGTCATATGAACATGTAGGTGGTAGGCTATCACAGGCTACATTACAAATTAGCATCAATGAGAAGAGTTAATGTCTGCACACGGATTCCAAACCACAAATGCATTTAAATGGACAATATTTTGATTCCTGTTGGATCCTCATCAATAAAAATGGACACCACACCCATACACGACAGGTGTGACTAACCGCGCAACCTCCTCAGGGTGATAAACAGCTAATTAACACATTTCAAGACATACACAATGATAACACACAAAGTGTGTGGGAGTGCATAGACAACAAACATCAATATATCAAGTAAGTCAAACGTTCCAATATTTTACACAACAAAAAACACCCAAAAAGTATTTCAGCAGAAAATCTCCATAAACATACATCATAGTTTTCTATTAACATACATGCACATGTTGTTTCTAGACAGACAACTATTGACAAGAAGCTATACACAAGCTAGCAAAATCAGTTTTGTCAATTAAATCATGTCTTATAGGGTTATTTTGAGGCATCTAAGGAGCTCTTCTGACCTCTCATCAACATGCTGCTGATGTTTTTTGTTTTTTTTTAAATCACACCACATTGTGATCTCTATAGACACCACAATGTTGAAAACCTTATCCTGCATTCAAAGCCGCGTCTAGCTTCTCTAAATCTAAAGTTCAGTCAGACGATAACTGAAGCTCTCAACCCTGTCTGCATTCTTTATATTTTTGTTTTATTTATAAGTAACTCATTGTCCACAGGAGTGAGCTGTTTGCATAAATGGGGAAGTGTACCGAATACAAATTAAGTGGATACTGGGAGTGTGTGCAAACATATTCCAGTCGTAAGCCTGAATATTTGATTGCTCACTATTTTTGGAAGAGATGGTGTGCCTATATATATACACAGCACATGTAGATAGGCGTTTCGATTACATGTTAGTAGTATATCATCCTTTTTCAAGGGACTTGCTCTTCTATCATTCATCCAAACCCACAACTCCCATGTGGATCATGCACATGAGGCCAGCGCAGCAAGCAGTTAAGCACTAATGGAAAAGAGGGAAATAAGAGATCTCGAGAAGGAGCATCCTTAAGCATCTGAGCACTTATGCGGGAAATGAAGGTCATCCCATCACCATTACTGCTAGGAAACCCTGTTGATATATATGGATGACTTCAGTATTAAGTTATACTATACTGACAAAGTTTCCTGGAAACTGTACACACTCTCTTCTCCAGGTAAACTAGTGGCTGAATGGCTTCAACAAGCATGTCCACACAGAAAGCTTGCTACTAAATTTCAGTGTTAGAATTGAGCTCCCTATCTGTGTTCTTTTATTGACTTGTGTTCTTGTGTCCCTGTGAAACGTCATCTCGTGTTGCCCAAGTACTGTCCCAATACACAAGTTCGCATTTCACCAAGAACAGTTAAGATTCCCGGAAATGTTCTTGACACGCCCATTTTACCGAGGATGCATTGGTTGGTAACTTGTATGAACTTCGCTGCAACCGTATCCCAACATTCATTTCGGCATTCAATGATGGTCGGGTTTCCGGTACATAGACAGCCCAAAAATGGGACAATTTTAACAATTTTCGCCATCTTATTCATCACCAAATTAACTTCTGACCACATTTTAGGCGAGAAATGAACGGTTTAGATTTCGAATATAGGCAGTCTTGCGAAAATCTTTGCCGAATTGACAATTTGCTCCAAGGTTTTCGGAGTTTTCGGAGCTCCGTGAAGTGAGGCGGCCGCCAGCTTGCGCCTGCCCCGGCCGCTAGCTCGTCGCTCGGATAGTCACGCTCAGAGACCCCGCTGGAAGCCGGAGGTCTTTTAGACCGGTCCCGTAAATAAGAGGCTTTTATTTCGCCGTTGACGGATCGTTTGTTTAAATATCACAACACATGTCCATCATAAGATTAATGGGAACCTGTGGTTAACTGTCTTTTCAGAGTTAAACTCCACAAGCACACACACGCACACACAAGGGGGAGAGATATATACACGTTTCTTTTCGGGAGACTTGTTTAAATTATGCCATAGGCTATACATTTACGTATATATAGATTTAGTTTTTTGTTGGTGTATTTGTTTTCTGATTTATTAGAAGTTGAGTTTCAGTCTGTATGATAAATTAAGAGTTGTACATAAAGTGGTAACATGCTGACATGTTATGTAGACTAAAGGGGAGACACCAACCTTTATAATTTGAATTGCTAATGTCCATCTCCCTGGGCATATACAGGGCACTACAATAATATAGAAATGATCACGATCATGAACACATAGGACACACCAGTGCATGCCTACTTATTTTTTAATTTAAACTGACTTAAACTTATACACTAATAATAGTAGGGATCACGTTCCACTCTTTTGAATAAGTAAGGAGTGTTTGAGCTAAACCATAAACAATAAAATTAAAGCTCAATAAGATTTATTTTTCAATATTATTGCAATAGTTGTAACATTGTGAGGTTTTCTTGTCCGGAGATTGTTTTAATATAAAGTGGTTATATTGTTGTGATTTTTATTTCTAGCTGTTATTTTGGAGCCCTGCTGGTAGCCTCTGTGCTGGGGGGGTTGAGCAATAACAGGAAGTATGCATCGTCTCAAACTCTTAACAGTGTTTTCTGTGCTTGTGAACTTGCAAGTTCATTCTTCCAAGTACAACTAGCAAGAACGTCCTCCCCAAGAACACAAGTCTGTTCTTTGCATTCTTGGTATTGGGAAACGGCCATAGTTTAAACTACATTTATGGAGGAGGTAGGCCATTCTGATAGATATATACAACCTGACAGACTGAGCTACTCTACTTTAAACACTCAACAAGTTAGAAGTGGTCTTATTTCACAGGTTTTCTTATGAAGCATTTTTTTTTTAGAATAAACAGAAGGAGAACTGCTTCACACAGACTACGAATCTTTTCTTGTAGTTCACAATAAAAACTGTACAATTTATATCTTCTTTTGTAATGCATTTCTCTCTCAGCATGCTAACTGGAAGGCATTAGTTTGGCTTCAAGTTTGTGCTTGTTACACTTCTTCATTACGAAAGCATAAAGATGCAGCAAATGTGAACCTTTTTTTCTCACTAATGTTAACCTGTTTTTGCTGGTTTAAATGCACCAGGTAAAAAATGGGAGAGCTGTGATTCTACATCTTTAGAATAAAAAACATATTAGATATCCTAAATGTTATGCCCTTATTTGAAAACAGATCATACTAGATTCTGATTCTGATCAGTTGCTGTAACTAATTATGGTAGTCGGCCATGGGGGCTTATTCCACAGAGACCCCATTTAAACTTGTCTCATATCCTAAAAAATCCAGATGAGATTTAATGCACGTTCATTTACACTTAGCCACGTATACGAGTCTCTGTTGGCCAGATCAGAAATCTAATTGCAATCTGTCTTGGTTTTCCCGGGCTACATGCAAATCAGGGTTGGTTGGTTGCACCTGAAGCTGTTTGGAAATTGCTAAAAAAAAACAACAGAATAAGCATGACTTCTGCACTTTAGCAGTGTGGTTACAGCTGTGACATACTACCACCTGAGGTGGTTTGACATTATTGATTTGATTAAAATCTTTTCAATCTGTTTTGAATGCTTCTTGGAGCTTTTTGAATATCCAGTAGCTATCCGGTCCACCCAAGATGCAGAAAATGAGTGTACAGTAAATGGGTTAATCTACAGCGAGAAAATCACAAGAATCACAGCCAAACATGTGAGATATTAGCCTTTTGTGTAATTGTGTGTAGACTTACATCCCTCATTTGTAAAGAAAGAGGGTAGCATTAGCACAAACACTGATTTTACAAAGCCCTGAAAGGGACTTCTTCTCGAAGCACTGTTATGTGGTCTAATCCTTTAAAACCACAATTTGACGTTTAAATCTTGACGTTTAAATCTTGGATATGTTAGATGATGAGTGAAATGAATGGGATTAAAGATAAACAACTGTTTCATTTAATTGTGTGATATCATCTGCAAAATAACATCCTGCCATTAACCAACACTAGAGAAATCTCCTGACTTGCATATTTTCACCTCCTTGGCTCTGAGTAATGCCTACACCTGTGCAATGCTCCACACAGGAAAACCCCAATCCATGGTAGACGATACAGTGAAGCTCCTTTCACTGCACCATTCCACCTGCTCTGCTCTCACAGCTTTGATTTATTCGTCCCAGCTGTTCCTCGAGCTGTGCCATCCTACACGGGTGATCACAGTAATTGTGAAATAGAAGGGACTGTAATTGCCTCCTGTGGGATGTCGCCACAAGAAAGTGCTCAGTTAAATGGCTTTGGAACAAACAAGCAAAACCCAAATAAATGTATTTGGGTAGTGGGGAAACCAAAACATACCACAAAAGCACTCAAGCATTGGCTGTTAAGACGAAATAAAAGATAAGTTTGTTTTCTGCACTCAGGGAAAATATGAGATCAAATCAAAAAGTCCATACTCGTTTCCTTGTGGAGAACAAACTTCAAGGTGTACTCGAGAGAACAAACTGTATCGGAGAAGACGGGCACAGAGGTGGACCCCTGCTGTGCAAAGAATGGACTTTGTGTTTGACACCACAGGCACAATCAATGAAAACACATAGCTGTTGATTTTCCCAACTGTCACAACCATCTCTGCTTTATTGACTACATTACTGCTCCCACGGGTGTTATTGTGGGCATTGTCTTCATATGATGTCATCTTTGGTTTTAATGGATTTTTATCCAACTTTTGTTTTGAAATCAGACTTCGGCCATGACGTTACAGCAGATTACTGTAGGACAGAAGGGCACACAAGATTGCACTTTAGGAGAGAGTGTTGTAGCTGCTGCAAAGTGTACTGATTTCAAAGACCTTTCTTCTGGATTTATTTGGTTTTATTGCTATTATAAAAAAAGCTCCCTATTTTTGGTATATATGAATGAAAAGCTCTTTAAAGACAGTACGTGCCCTGTTCAGAACGGCGTTCTCTCTCTCGGGCAGGTCACAAAGTTTTAGTCGTTGGAGCACTACAGTACACAGCAGTATTAATGCCTTAAAGTTTGGCCGCATCTCTTTCATCGTCAGTGACATCTAGACTCCTCTGGATCTCAGTGGTTTCACAGACCGGGAAATTAGCTCTGGCTCCTGCATGTTGGAAAACACTTTTTAAGCACTGCTTTAGTGCTTTGAAAAATGCATACCCCTTGAGTTTTTACCCAACTTTCTGAACTACAGTATGATTTAAAATGCAATTTTTAAAGTTATTCAAATGAATAAGATACACTTAATGTGCATACATCTTTATTTGCATGAGCGTTTGAGCAAAAATCTGTACTGTTGTCTACTAAGCAGCCATGCAAATATTTTATTGCACATACCTTCTCAACAATAATAGGCCTGTTTCACAGCAGACATTTTGACCTGTCATAGTAGGAAAAGCACAGGTGATAAGAATAACGATGGCTCTGCTCTTTTCAAGTCCCAGTGAGCCATGACATTGTGACAGGAAGTCAGCATGCACAATACCAGGGCCCTGAAAATAAAGTAGCTAAATGGAATACAGCCTTCATTATTTACACCTGTGCTTTTCTTACTGTGACAAGTCAAAATGTAATCTGTAAAAATGAAGGCCCATCCTGCCCAAACAAGGTTTTGTCAGCCAGCTGAAAGCAGTGCATAGTGGCTCACCCAGCAGCACCTAACACACACACACACACACACACACACACACACACACACACACACACACACACATAATTGCACAAGGATGTGACTTGTTGTTCTGACGAACCTCTCACTGCCTCAACGCTCAATCACCACCCTGCTGTGACAGGTGTGTATCACCATGCAGATGAAAACATCCATTTGAACTTGCTGCGTTATTGCACGTTGAAAAAAAGCTACTACATGACAATCACAACAAGCTCCCTTAGTAAAAACAAATAATATGATCTAATAATATCTAATTAAGAAATCAAAGTGTCTGAGTGTTTACCAGGCACATGTGGTTACATGTTAATGTAGGGAGTAACTATATTAACTTTAAAAACTCTTCCTGTTATCTCCAAAGTCAAATCATTGAACAAAATATCTTATGTTTCATTCATGTGTGGACTTGGGAGTTAAGAAATCACTGCTTTTTGAAAAATGGATGTATGGTTGATGCTTATCTGGTGTCTTTTTGAGCTCTCAGCTAAAATAGTGCACACAGTGATTCCCTGTAGTACTGCAAATTGCAAAAAAAGTGTTACAGTAGAACACAAATTTACTTAGACAAAAGGTAAAAAAGGAACATATTTTTCCATTTTCACTTACTATTATGATGGCCAAAGTATACCCTTTATATTAAAACTTAGATACATTTTTGTTTAGTTTAAGCTTTGCTTTCTTTCCAGCTGTACAAAACTGTAGGATAAAAAGGATAAAAAATATTTTTTTTGAAAGGTGGGTTTATCTATAACCTATACCACAGATCAGGGAAATAAATAAAATTGAGTTACAGTATTGAAAAAAAATCGGAGGATTATTTTTCTCCGTGTAGGAGTCACTCCTATACAATAGCAGCCACTTAGAAAAGACAATATATTTGCTCTGTACCATACTATACACCTAGTCTTGCCATAAATCTGGAGGAAGATTTGCAGGGGTTTTAGGGTGGCTTGTTCACCAATGCAGAAGTGGTGAGACCTCTAGTTTCAGACCTGGTTCCTGCTGGTCAGATTTACAGCTTTGCTTTCATTGATTTCCCCTGTCTCAGCAGCCCAGCAGCATTTTTCAATAAATCTTATAATTCAGTAGAACAAGCGTAGCCCAAGTGATCCTCACTTGACACCATGGTCAATCTGTCAGCTCAGTGGAAATTGTGCAGCACAGAGGGAAGTTTATTATACTTCTTTGATATTATGAATGATAAATGTATCACCTTCATGTTTCTTTTCTCAATGGTGTACTTGACCTCAACATGATAGATTTTGTGTGAATGCTGATTCAGCAGCATTCACAGTATCTGATTCTTTATTCTTCAACTTTCTTTGGTCACCTAACTTCTGCATACGTTCAGCTACAAAAACCATTGAAATATCAAAATGTTCAGCTCTTTAAGCACATGATGGGACTTCTTCAACTTTTTCCCCGCTATTTATACTTTCTGAGATATTAAGCTTTTTTCAATTTTACTTTAAAGTCAATGGAGCAATTTTCAATTGCTCTTCAGGCTTCTTCCTCTTTGAAATGCTACTCTTCCCACATACTTTTACCTAGAGACGGCATTCTAACTTTAAACTGTTCACAAAACCTTTAGCTATTAGAAAATGATTTAGCTTAATGATATCTTTTACAGTTTTTGTGTTATCACTATTTAAGTTTAGTGTTTCATTCAGGCTCTGTCTGTGCTTATAATAGAGTGTATATTGCATGGCTTAGAGTGGGTGATGTTTAGCTTCAGTAATTTTGCTTTTCAGCATTCACAAGCATTTTCTGCAGGAAATGCATTTTCTAGTTGTACATGATCTGCACTCATAGCAGTGCAAAAAATAAATCATAATGAATCAATGCTTGAAAAAATAGAATTACCACCTTGCGGTTTTATTAAGCGTATTTGTGTGTGTGTTTTTGGCGAAATGGAATTATATCACTATATTGACATGTATGATCCCAGTGAATAATTTCCAGTTCGAAACATGCTGTCTTCATTTCGGGATTTTTGTTTTTTTACAGAAGAATACAGAGAACTGATACGTCACATGGTGCAACAACATGGCTCAAGTTCAATATCAGCAAAACCAATGCGCGTTGACTACCAGAGGAACAGGATAGAACACAAAGTAATAGCCATGACAGTAGACAATGCTTCAAATATAGATACTGCTGCAAATAAGCTACAAATTCTAAAACATGGGACCTTCACGCTCATCTTCAACCTTGCAGCACAGAAGATCTTTACAATCACCAAAGTTATTTGGTGGGCACCCAAGATATGACTTCAGCTTATGTATATAATATAATAATTCAGTAGTATTATAGGAATTTAGGCCTAATTTAATGAGAAGGGAATGACAGATTATTATTTCTTATGTGTGGTTTACTTTTTCCTCTCTCTCTTGTGGTCACAGTATTTGAATTATTCTATAACTGATATATGCACAATTATAGTAAAACGTTTCCACCTATTTAGAGTACTTCCAGTTTGATACTGCATTGACATTACCCCTTCTAAAACTTGCAGACTGAGCGTTTTGTTTTGTTTAACCAGCTTGCAGTGGCGCAAAAAGTGGGTATGCACTATATGCGGCGCATAGGGGCGCAGCACCATGGGGGGCGCCAAAGCGATGGTAAAAAAAAAATAAAAAATCTTTTTTTGGTATTTTCAATATTTAGCTGCTGTTGTGCGTTTCTAAATCATTTCTACATTTCCTCAATGTTATTATATAACATTTTAGAGGACTAACAGGCTAGAGTAGGCGCCCTGTCTCAGATTCCATCATAGAATGTTGACATAGAAGTCGGAGGGGGAGGGGAGGGGAGGGAGCGCCGTGAGCGCTGAGTGAACAGGTACGAGCGTACGAGTAGTAAGTTGCCGTCTATGGAAAAAGAGCAAAGCAAAACAGCTGTTGGGGCTAAAAATAGAAAAAGACAGAGTCCAGGGATGCGACAGTTAAATAAGTGGATGGTGAGAGGCAACAGGTAGGATTTAAAGTGTGACGTCTGTGCTTGGAGGCTTGCAAATATTAATGTTAACAGACTAGCTAGCGTTTGCTAACACTGGGAATGTAGCAGTCAAATGGGGGTTTACCATGGAATCATGCATAGATTTGCTACCAAACTTGGAGGTTAGCAAATATTCATGTTAACAGACTATTGTCAGACTAGCTAGTGTTTGCTAACACTAGCAGCTAAAGTGGGGTTTACGGCTAGCTTACAATATGCAAAACCAAGGTTGCTGAGCTGAAAACTGATAAATATAAGGTAGCATGTACAATAAATGACAAGAATCTGGAAAACATAACTAATGCTATAACTCCGGTTTATCATTGAATCATGCATAGATTTGCCAAACTTGGAGGCTTGCAAATATTCATGTTAACAGACTGTTCTCAGACTAGCTAGTGTTTGCTAACACTGGGGTTTATGGCTAGCTTAATGCAAACCAACGTTGCTGATAGCTACATTTAGATTTTGGTTAAACCCTATGGTACCAATCCCATGCATGACATATCTCAATTTTATTAAGGTCAAATAACAACTGGTAAATATAAGGTAGCATGCACAATAAATGACAAGAAGAAAAATAAATAAATATGAAAAAAATATATAAATATTTAAAATACAAAATGTGAATTTTTTTAATTTCAACAGCAGCACAACCTTACTGCATAATAGTTGTCTTATCTGATGCCATCACTAGGCTGATTTAAAGGGGTGATAGAATGCAAAACCGATTTTACCTTGTCAAAGTTGAATAACGACAGTTCGGTGGGTAAATAAGACATACATAGAAGCTCAAAATCCCATTGATACCCCTATCCTCAGCAAATCTCACATTTTGAAACTGCCGCTGAAAACGGGCGAATCTCAACAAAGCTGGATGCTGACGTCAGGATCCCAAAACCTAGTCTTTGTCACGCCCCAACATTTGCATAGGCTACACCACTGACCTGAGGTCAGCTTAGTCTTCTGAATCTAGCTAGGTCATGCAGATCTCCAGAGGTACGCTATTTAATTACTAAATTCACTTCTGAGACTTTTTTATGCGAGAAATCAACTATGTAGAGGTCAAATATGGGCCGTTTTACGAAAATTGATGGTTAATTGCAAATTTTGTCCAACTGTGTGTCGCAGTTCAGCAGGAGCTCAGCAGGCTATGTGACAGCGGCCGGTGCTGCCTCGCCGCTGGTGGTGTCCTACTTCATAGACTCGCTGTGAGCTAACTGGATCTCCGTCACGAAGGGAAGCCCGCGGCGCTCCATACCCGCGCAAAGTCACGGTTCTAGTTACTGGACTACAAAATGCCGAGGCCCTGATGGAGCTCCAGGGCCTGCAGCTAGCCGCGATCTTTACCTACCCATAGGATAAGGGGACAGTAGCAGCTAACGAAATCCCTAATGTTCACAAAAATGCATTAAATTGAAATCGGACACCATAGTTAGCTTTATAAGACCTTGGGTCAGATGTTATATGAGTGGCGCGACGAAATGCAAACTAAATATACTCTAGTTATGCCGGCAGCTGGCAGCCAGCCAGCTCCGCGGAGCTCCACGGAGCTTCAGTAGTCCAGTAGCCGAGAAACGGTGACTTTCACTGGGTGAGGTTGCCGTTTTCTCGGCCCATATTTGAGCTTTATATAGTTGATTTCTTGCATAAAAACGTATCAGAAGTGAATTTAATAACGAAATAGCCCGACAACGTATAACTTTGCAGTGTCTGAAATATGAGACCTGCTGTCTCGTCTCCAATGTGTTTCTATGGGGTTCGCTCAAACCAATCAGCGCGCAGCTCATCTAAATATTCATGAGCATACCATATTTGGAAGAAAAGCTCTTGTTCCAAATAGAGCCATATTCACAGGGTAGTTAAGGGCCTAATAAAATAGCATTCGGGCAATTTTCAGCCCAACCAATGTTACATACCCTATTAGGAGACCTTAAGGAACAGTGTGAAATACCCTATATAATCATTCTATCACCCCTTTAAGAATTGAATTTAGGCTGCTATATTTAACAGTGAGTTAATTTCATTCAGGTGTGAGGATGGTGGATCAGGAAAGACAGGGGAATGCAGCAGGTAGGTCTAACATTAGGTGGAAGTGTAGGGGGAGCCACTTGATACCAACAGATTCATTTCTTAATATTATTGATATGGAAAAACTAATGAAAAATCTATTACATAATGTTTGTTTGACATTATGTCTTAGTGGAGAAGAACACAGGCAACGAGTGAATGAGACAGACATGAGGTCGGCGATGGCATCACGTAGAGATGAGACCAGTGATGACATCAGGTAGGAGTTCTATTAGACCACACAAAACTAAATGTCCAGTATGGTTTGGTTCTGTTAACCAACCTATTCACTGTGTCCTTTTTGGGGGAAGAAATAGTGCAGACAGAGATGGAAAGCCACTCACCACTCAAATCACATCAACCAGGGGTGATGATTAGGTTTCCAATTGTCACAATTTGGTTGCCAAGGGCAACCAGGCAACCGTTAATGTCGCTGATATACTTTATAATAAACCTTTATTATTTAAAGCCCATACATGATGATGTCCGGCACTTTTTTTTTTTTTTTTTTTTTTGGGGGGAGGGGGCGCCAAAATTGTTGCTGCATACCCCTCTGACACTGGATAGTTGTGCCACTGCCAGCTTGTATAATGTTTTTTTTGTTTTTTGTGTATGAGTGCATGTGTGTCTGCGTGTGTAAGTGTCTGTATGGCTCCCTTGCAAACTGCACCTTACCCCCTGCCCCCCTCTCTATTATATACCTGTGACACATTCTAACGATGCATTCTACTGTTTTATTGCCATGTCTGCACAATGAGTACCGCTAAAGGTTTATATGTTATCCATCTGAATATCAGGAGTCTCCCATCTAAGATTGATCTTTTAAGTTGTTTATAATAAACCTAGTGTGATTACAATTTCAGAGACATGGTTGAATAGTAATATTTTGGATCATGAAATGAAACTTGATAATTATGTCTTGTACAGAGCTGATAGAGGTTCTAGAGGAAGAGGAGTGGCTACATATGTTTCTTCAAATTTGACCTCTGAGCTTGTTATCCCTAATGAAAACCCAAAGTATTTTGAATGTCTTTTTATTAAAATGATTTTTCATGAAAACAAACAATTGACTATAGGCAATATTTATAGACCTCCAAATGTTTCTCCAGAATCTACAAAATATATTCTGTCTACCATTAACTCGTTAGGTTGCCAGAATGAGCTTTTAATACTGGGTGACTTTAACAGTAATTGGCTAGATAGTTCTTCACTTAATGACTGGAACCTAGTTGGTAGTATTAACTTGACTGAACTTATATATGGGTCTACTAGAGTTGATCGCAAGTCCAAGTCTCTGCTAGACTGGATTCTTGTCACCCACCTTGACAGAATCCTAAAATCAGGGGTGTTACCAGATTGTCTCAGTGACCACTCCATTGTTTTTTGTGTTTGGAAAATCAAGGTACCCCGCCTTCCACCAAGATGCATTAGGGTAAGACAATGTAGAAATTTGAATAGTGAGCATTTTATTCAAGATTTAACTTACATAAATTGGGACAGGTTTCCGTTAATACCCTCTGTTGAAGATGTTTGGAACTTTTTTTATACTGAGCTAACTGATGTCATTAATAGACATGCTCCTTGGAAATCAGTTAAGGTAAAGGGTAGACACTTACCATGGATTCATGATGATCTTATTAGTCTTTTTAGACAGAGAGACAAAGCCTGGGAAATATATATCGCTTATCAAAGGACTCTGATGACTTGATTTCATATAAACCTTTACGGAATACATGTACAACCAAAACCAGAAATGCTAAATCTAAGTACAATAAAGACTGTTTAAATAATGAGTTTAATAACCCCAAACAGTTTTGGAATAAAATTAACAGTTTAACTAATAAACCCACTAAAAACTAATTTTCTCATATTAGACTCAATAATGAAAATCTCACTGATTCTTCTACAATTGTCAGTGCTTTTAGCCAGTACTTTTCTTCTATCAGCAGCTCAGTTCTCTGATTTTCCCTATCCTGAAATCTTACCACATAACCCTATATGTCATAGTTCCTTCTCCTTTAGCAGAATTCACCCGGCTGATGTCAAGCAGGTTATTTGTGGATTGAGTTCAGGTAGTGGGGCTAGCCCAGATGGTTTGGAGATTAAGTTTATTAAAATTGCCTCTCATGTTCTTGCTTATCCTATATCTGACTTGTTTAACCTCTCCTTATCCACATGCACAATTCCATCAATTTGGAAATGTGTCAGAGTTACCCCTTTGCATAAAGGTGGCGACCCTTCTGACCTCAATAATTACAGACCCATTTCCATCATCAACGGTATAGCAAAGTTGTTTGAAAAGCTAATTTTTAATCAGATATCCCAATATGTAAATGACTTTCATATCCTATCTCCACACCAATCTGGATTCAGACCAAATGTTTCTACAACCATTGCTCTTATGAATCTCACCAATGATATATTCTCTTCTTTACATAATAGCATGCCCACTGGTGCAATTTTCATTGATCTGACAAAGGCTTTTGACATGATTGATCACTATCTTCTCCTTGACAAACTTTTTGCTGTTGGCTTCTCTAGACATTCTTTACTATGGTTTAACTCATACCTTCACAACAGATGCCAGTGTGTTTCATATAATGGTTATCAGTCTAAATGTATAACTATTGAAAAAGGTGTACCTCAAGGCTCATCTTTGGGGCTTTTGTTATTCTCTATTTTTATTAATGATCTTCCACAATCCTGCTCTACTTGTCATATTCATTTATATGCAGATAATACAGTGATCTACTCCTCCAAACCAGACATCTTACATATTGAGTATTCACTAAAGGCTGACTTTGATGCTGTTCAAAAATGGTTTTCACATAACAAACATTTACTTAATAAAAATAAGTCATATACCATGTTGTTTGGCACTAAATTTAATTCTCTTCACCCAGTTAATAAGTAATTTATTATTAATTTAAATATATTGGTCTCTTGCTTGACTCTCAGCTTTCTTTTAAACCTCATATTGATTCAGTTGTTAAGAAAATAAACTGTAGCCTGAGAATACTATATCGTTCTTTCAACTGTTTTACACTACAGGTCAGGAAAAGGATTATGTCACAGCTTCTACTACCAATATTAGATTATGCAGATGTTATTTATCAGAATACCTCTGAAACAAATCTTATCCCTCTCAATGTAGCCTATAACAGTCTCTGTCGATTGGTTCTGAGGTGTCCTTATAGAACCCATCATTGCCTGATGTATGAGTCGCTTCATTGGTTAACACCTAAATCTAGAAGGCATTCTCACTGGCTGCAGTTTATTCTTAAATCAATTTTCTTTAACTATCCTCCTTATTTAAAACAACATCTAATCCCATATAGATCAACATACAATCTGAGACATGCTGAGTACCTATTTTTCTTTGTTCCCAGAATCTCCAAAGAAATTGGACAACGTGCCTTTAAATTTAAAGCGCCATCTGATTGGAATACCTTGCCCACCTCACTTAGATCAATTACTTCATTTTTTTTTTAAGGCATCTGTCTTTAATTATCTACAATTAACCTGCTCTTGTTTCTAACTTGACATAACACAATTCCTGGTTTTTTATTAATTATTATTATATATTTTTTTGTGTGTGTTGGCTCCTGTTTGTGCATCTACTATAAATAACAGCACATTTGGGATGTATGCAAATTGACTGTGTTTTTACTTGTGTGTATATGGGGGGGGGATCAGTTGGTGTTGGAGCAGTTAGGCTTGGGAGTGCTGTGTGTATGTGTGAATGTATTTTGTGTTTTGTATTCACTGTTTAATTGTTTTAAGGACCCCCTCGAAAATGGTCAGGTCTTGGTCAGTGTCCGTCAGCGCCTGATACCAATGCACAAGGCACCCTTTAGCATCTGTATGGAAAGCACCCCTGCTCTCAGAGCAAATGCTCGACCACATTTCTGGAAGATGACGTAGTATGAAGAGCGACACTGGTATGGTATTACAACCCGGTCTTACGGCAGTTCGTGAATGGTCACGTTATTTTGATCTATTGATTTGTGTACAGGGAAACAATTTTCTTTGTGTTGTTTGACCCATCCACCACCCCAACCAACCTCCTTACGTGAATTTTCGGCTTTTTAATACTACTTGCTACCATAATCGTGCTGTTATCACGTAATATGCTTCCCATTCAAATACATTACTTTAAATTTCGTGCTCACCAACACGATAAGAACCAGAAAAACGTGTCCCTGTACATAAATTAATAGATTAAATAAAGTCACCATTTCACGAACTGCCATGAGACTGGGCTGGGTATTAATCCTTGTGTTGTCCTCCGGGTCCCAGTGACCCGAAGGACAACACAAGAGTTAAAGACCAAAACTCTGCATAACAAGTAAGGTTGGTGTGGTGGATGGGTCAAATAACACAGGACTTTCACCCAGGAGATTGCGGTTTTAAGTAGTATTGTTTGAATTCACAAAGTCCCTACAGTGTGAGTATGTGACGAGTTGGGATGAGAATGTAGTTTTGTTTGAATTCAAAACGGGATACCCAGAGCGTTAAAAAGTGGTCAGGTCAGGGGTCCTAGGTGCCCAGTCAGGGGTCCTGACTAGGCACGTTGAAAAAGTGACGCCAAGGGGTCCTGACTGAGCATGTTGAAAAAGTAACGCCAAGGGGTCCTAACTAAGCACGTTGAAAAAGTAACGCCAAGGGGTCCTGACTAAGCACGTTGAAAAAGTAACGCCAAGGGGTCCTGACTAAGCACATTGAAAAATTATGCCAAACGGATACCCAGAGCGTTAAAAAGTGACGCCAAGGGATCCTGGTGAGTTAGGAGTGAGAATGTCGAAGACATAATGCCTCTGGCCACTGCTGTCGTTGATGCGGAGGCATGAAAAACATTTCTTTAAAAGATGAGTCGAAGAAATAATGCATGTTCACATCTGGAGTTGTTACTCACTGATACATGCTGCTAATTAGCCGTTGCGTGATGACTTGACATTTGAGATGAAACTAAACCCATCAGCTATAAAACATTCAAACAAAAAGAGTGATGTCTTATTCTTGCCAGATGATCACAAAAGCAATTTTAAGTTGTCTGACTCTTGACATGTGTAAGTGTATGCCTGAGTCTGTAGTGCTTTGGTCTGTGACGCCCAAAGCTGTAAAGACTCAGTTCACACAGGAATAAAGAGAAAAAACCTTAAACCAAACATGACAACTCTCAGCAGTGTCAGACAGACAGGAGGAGGAAAGAGTGGAGCTTTTACATTCTGATGACGAGTCAAGCTTTCATCTTTAATCTCACAGAAGATGCACTGACTGCTCCCACATTTTCTCCCCAAAACAAGGAATTAAGAAGTTCAGATCACTGATTATATGCAACACTGGTATCAAACTGCTAAGTCTTTTCCACAAGTATTCTGTTCTATTATTTAGAGAATTATTGTGGTGAATACTACCCTAGAGGCTTCAAGATTACACTGCTGAAATTGTACTCATGCGTTATGTATTATTGACACAACAATTTGAATTTCTATTTCTGCCAAAAAATGCAATTTATTACATACATAATTTCCTTGCCAAGCACATTTTGCTCTGGATCACACATTTCATTTTAAATATCAAGCGTTCAACAAGTTTAAAAAAAACAAAACTTACATTTCTCTCTCTCTTCTGGAATCTTTTGAATTGTAAATTTGGCAGATCAGACCGAATCAGACGGGAATCATCGTCTCTTCTCTTTGTCTGTGTGACTGTATTTGTTAAGACATAAGAAGAGTTCAACAGGAGTACAATGCAGGACAGTGACTTAAATGTAGTTGCACTTTCTAAGAGTGCTTTAAAGAACTATAATGTCAACACAGTCATTCAGGCAATTTAACACAAGATTACTGACTTAATAAAGATACATACATTACAAGACTCTCCTTTGGCATCTTAATTTTTAAAAGAAACTATGGCATATAACTCAACTTACAGGTCCATTAATCACGAAAGTGCTTATTTCACACTGCCAAGTCCTTGCACTAAAATACATCTATGTGTTATTTTGGCATATTTAAACCTAATTCATTAACTATTCACACCTTCATTTTGAGATACTTTTCATAATCTACAGAAAAATGCTTTTTCACCAAAGCCTGGGGGCCATTTATTATTTATGGAGCAGATATTTTAAATATGCATAGACTGAATTATGTGCAGCATGTGTTTTATGGTACAGTTTACACCAAAGAACACGTCATGCTATAGCAACAGAGATTTCTTGATGTGCAAGGTCACACTTGCACAACACTTCCAAATCTCTATGCAGAGCTCATGTATTTTACATTAGGAGCATTTTCAATTAAAACACACCCAGTGGAGTCACATGTTACCTCTTGCATGTTCATGGCCGGTAAGCAAACACACTTTATTCATGGAAGAAGTCTGTTTGCTGATCTGATACTACATCACAACATCACTGCAGTTTAACACCAAAGGGGACAGACTAATAACAAAACCAACTGAAGTATAATACTCCTAGGTTTTAGATTTAATGTTTGCTAAATTCACCATCTAGATAAAAAATAACAGAACAACAGATTAACAAAACAACCCTAACTGACTTCATTCATTAGAAAGACACACTCATAATTTTCAATTTAAATCTGTATCGTATAATACTACAGTCAGGGAGAGGAGAGTCTGTTATCTTTTAACAATAAACACATTTTAATTGCCTATTGTTATGTCCATCCAGTCACACGTGAGGCTGAAAAACGCTGTGCGTTGTTTTAGCATCAAGTTAGTGAGATACATAATTTCCCCTTTCCAATAAACCTCCCATTTAGGCTAATAAATAATTTCTTCAAACTATAACACTTTTAATCATAATGTGTATTATAAAATAATTAATTTACAAAGAGAATATCAATAAATACAAACGCAAATAATGATTAAATCTAAAGAAAAAACGCATTATGCCAATAGAAATGGCTCATGTGCATGCAATTAAAGTAATTGCCATGCACCCCCACTCTGTGGAGCGCCTCTCTCTGTAGGAGCCGGAGGGTGGAGTTGATGCTCATCATGTAGATTGAGCTCACCTGTGCTGATTACACAGAACACTATATAAGCGTGTGGCCTTCAGTTTGTTTCTTTTTGTTTCCTGGCTTACACCCTTTTTATTTGGTTGTGTTTGGGTTGTCTTTTATTTATTTTCTCCTAGTTAAGTGAAATACACCTATGTTAATGACAAGTCATTGAAGACCTCTGCCAATTATTCTACCTTCAGCAGTGTTTTGACACAATGTTTTGGATTTAAAAATCTGGCTGCATTAAAACCATATGAACGGGTGCGAACAGAAAGTCTGTGTCACTAAATTATGTTGATTCTTTAGATCATACAGAATTTAAGACTGCTAAGAAGAAAAAAATCAAAGCTGTTCAAAAGGTTATGTTTTTGACAGGTCAGAATATATTTTTCTGAATGCAAGCTGAAAAACAACAATTTCATTTCAGATTTTCTGCTGCAACGATGCAGTGTTCTTTATCTTGACGTGGTTAAATGTAGTAACACTTGTTACATTGCTTTGCATCAAAGTAATGAGGGCAGAGTTGATGAAAACGAGGCTTATGTGGATTGACAAAACTGCAAAAATATAAAATACTGTGTATAAAAAGAAAATGGCTGGGTACAAGGGCGTAACTTTGAGTTTACCATTGAGGGGGTTGAGATCTCCACTTTCGAGCAAAATGGAAATTTTGAGCATATCAAACACTTAATTTCCTGCATTGTGGTTATTTTTCTGCAACTATTTGTGCCTTTTCTGCAGCAATTATGGTGCAAATGTCTTTATTTATGTAAAGGAAATTATGAGGTTTTGTTTTTTTTGGGGGGGGGGTTGCACTGGCCAGTTTTGATTTACTGGGGGGTTGTAACCCCCCCATCCCCCCTGTAAATTACGCCTATGGCTTATAATCATGCACCTTTTTTATAGCAGAAGATTTGTTGTCATAAAATCACTGTCATTATCAAACCAGGGGAGGTAGTGTATCTGGGGAGCTTTATACAGCTTTTGTAAGAAAGCTTCCTGACTGGGGTTAAATGAGATCACCACTCTCTCTGTGCATCTGTTGCTGGCATCAGCTGCCCCTACGGCTCCATCCATGCCTGCTTATTCACTGTGCAATACAGTTACATTTTTGTTGTAGGGAGGAAGCCCTTAATTGAATCTCCACTCATGTAAGACATGGCTCAGGGTGAGGTGCAGCAGGGGTGGCCCAGTTTTGCACCCACACTTATATATCTAATATACAGAACAAGCAGAAACACACTGACTGGAGATGAAAAGCTCTCATTTTAGCTCACCCATCGACTACATCTCTAGCTGTTGCTGTTAAACTACCCCATTTTGATCATTCTAATTCTGGATCCCTGATTACATTGGCCAACATTTGTGGATAAAGATCATTTGAAGTCTCTTTCTGTCTTTTTAACAGCATCAAAAGCAAGTTTCAGCACAGTGAGATGCTTCCTACTTGTAGAGACTGATCTAATGTTACAGTAAAACAATGGATGAATATATCAATCAGTGCTACAGTTATTGTAAATCACTCTGTGTAATAGCAACTGCATCTTCCACAGCTTCTTTCTTTTCATTTTCTTACTGGGTAATTTGTATTCCCATATTTCTGCAGCGCTCTCCTATATATCTGATTAATTTCTGTTACAGAGCTAAAGCAATCTGCATGACCCCACATACTATGAAATATTTACACTTACAATGATAGCATTTGGCAGATGCTCCTATCCACAGTGACTTACACAGTAGTGCTGTGTCTTTCTGTACTGTAAGATAACTCCACTGGGAAATGTGACTGAAAGGTAGCAGGAGCTATTCAGAAACAATAACCAGATGGAAGGAATTTCTCACTCTAACTTTGAAGTAAACATGCACTCTATGTAGACAGAATGATACTGTTCTGCTCATTGCACAGTATTTTACATTGTTTATTAAAGATATAGTTTGAACACCTTTTTAATCAAATTCCAACAACTTGGATTCAAACACAGAGCAGACATTTTAGTAACACTCTTTAAGTATCAGCAAAGTTTCTCCACTAACTTCTCTCTGTACTGTTATAAACCTTTGTGTGGAATATATCACCAGATGTTCTGTAGGTTTGTTATTAATGAAAATCCAACCACCTTTCTGATCAGCCAATCAAACACTGCAGTCTTTCATGTGTGTGTGTGTGTGTGTGTGTGTGTGTGTGTGTGTGTGCCACCCTGAGCTGGTGCTGCAGACCCCTCTGAACTACAACTCTTCATGTCAAATACAAATTCAGCACAACACATTTCAATTTCATCAGAGCCTTTATCCCTGTAATGTTTGATTTTCTTTTTTCTTTTGATTGCTTTTATATTTTTTACATATAAAAGCACCCTTACAATTATTTCCCCCTTGTTTCCTCTCTTGTGTAATAGCCTGGTAGCCGCTGTCACAAACTGTCAATCTCATGGAAAAACATGATTAATTACCCCCTTTGTTAAAGCTGTAGCCCTACTAATTCTAAGCAGGTTTTGAGTTAGTATTTCTATTTACAATAGAAAAAATAAGTAAAATCAAAAGTTAGCTACCTAACCCTGTCCAATGAGTGAGCTATCAGTCCATATTAAGTCATGTTTACTCCTTTTGGTTCATATAAGCCATTAATATTGATCTCAGCTTCTATAGGATGTTAAAGCTCCTTCAGTCTAAATACTGTTTCACTATATTCTACTTCTTACTGTATGTGGCACTTACAAGTGATTTAAAGGACCAGTGTGAAGGATTTAGGGGATCTATTAGCTATTAAGTTTTTTGGATTTCATAATTTTTATTGCCATATTTTGGCCCACAAACTTGTACGGTAAGGAAACTTCTCACTCTAGCACCTGCCTCAGGGTCTTCATGCAGGTTGCTGTCCAGAATCATCTTCTGTTGCAACAACAGTGTAACATAACCTACTCTAGGCTGTAATATTCTTTCTCTTCTAATATCTCTCACGTCACCACCTCTCATACTGTATTAGTCACAGACTGCTTTGCTTAGAAACACATTATTTAGCAATGTTTGCTGATTTCCAAAAGCAGGACTTGAAGCTCTGCGTTGTGACTTTTAAGAGTGAAATCTCACCAACTTGCAACTCCTTATGAACAGGCTGGCAGGCTTTGCCCTGTTGAGTTTCCTGAATGCAAACCGCACAGAAAAAAAGTAAGCGTGGTTGAGGATGAGAAGAGGAACATGTTCTTGCATTAGGCCCAATGTCTTTGTTGAAGCCTTGATCAACTCTGTTGTATCTTCAATGTGTAAATTGCCATCAGCATAACAACACAACTGTTGTAAAATGAAATTACTGTAGCATCTCACCGCCTGTACTGGTGTAGCTGCTACAGTACTTATACCGCTGCAGGTTGGCATCAGCATTTCTGAATAGTTGCTGTATGTATTTTCCCTGTGGGAGGAGGGGGTCGGTGGGGTTGTTATGAATATGTCACGCGAGTGCCATGATGGCCTAGTTACAGTGTTATACTGTAACAGTTCAGTAGTGCTACCTCACTCTGCATGCCCTCAGTCCTGAATTAATATGATGTTTACAGTATGTGTGTCCATGTATTTATGTAAGTGCGCACACGCACATCTACAAACAGGAAACAGGATCACTGTAGTGTGACATATCCAGGAAAGACATATTCATTAGTGTATGGATAATGTGACAAAACACATGTACGCAAAACAGCCAAATCATAGGTGAATTATTCCATTGCAAAGAAAACAAATGTTTGTCTGTAAGCTGGGAGCATCACATAAAAGACTCTGTGAAATGTGTGAAATTAATCAATCACAGTGTATTTCTCCACCACTCATGCATACCAGAGGGCATTCCAAATGATTTCCATATGTAATACAACTGACTGTACCTTAAGTGCCTAATTCACAATCTGAACATTAAAATGCATACACCAGAAATGAGAAGTTCGTGGTCAAATTTGCTTTATATAAAACATAAGAGCTGTGGAGCATTAAGCACAGCTAGTAAGCGCGGCTAGTATGACACAAATAGCTGCTATAAATCTGTATATGTAAAATATCAGCAGCAACACATTGTACTTTAGCACAGAGGAAGGGTGTGATTTACCTTTTGAGACTGAAGTACAATAACTGAGTTCTAATAGGAAGGGTGTCAGATAATCCAGTATACTAAAATGCTGTATAGATACAGTCAGATTATTCAAGGGGTGTGGCTACATACTTATATTCTGCCTTTGACTTTGAAGGGTCTTAGGGAAACAATATTTCTTGGGGAGTGAAGGTACATTATGTGTGCTATAACCTCAGGTCTGTTGCAGATTGAACAAGAGGTGAGGGAAAGAAGGAGAGAAAGGCCTGTCTGAGCACTGTCATTCATTTCAGGGCAGCTTTCTTTGAACAAACCCCAAGGTCAGACTGAAAGAGTAGGGCCCAGTGCAACAAATCAAATCAAAAGCAGGTTTCGCTTTTGGTGTAATTATGGCGGCATTGTTTGAAGTCACTAGGGTTTTATGCTCGAGGTGAAAACTGACATAAATTGTGGAAAAGCTACACCAGAAATGATGTTGTCCAAAATTGGAAAACAATCTAAAAAAAAACACAAAAAAAAACTCTACAATTATATCTGATTCATTTGTGTTCAAACCAACAAGAAATCATTCTTTCTTCCCTCTTTCTGTTTGTACTCACATGGGTAATTTTACTGAAATTGCACCCAAGGATGGAAACATTGTAATTGACATCTTCTGGCAAAGCTGTGCTGGAGTCTCAAAACATAATCATACAGTTTTATTAGTCTGTTTAGCATGCTAATGTTTTCAAAAAATGCATAATGATGTCAATACATTACAGCAGCCGTGGTGATCATAATTCATGTCCGCTTCTTCCTTGATAGTGTGTAATCAGCTGCTGCCATTCAGCAATTTGCCAGCTTTCACAAAAGCAGAGCAGCCGCACACTGTTTAACTCACATCATTTCCACCTGTGTTTTCTTTTCATTAAAAGAATTGCTCATGAGTTGAATTTCAAATTTATTATTATAATTGTACGTGTGCTTCAACGGCAAAAATGTCCCTATGGAGCTTTTTTCAAAGATCAGGGCTGAGTCAATATCCAAAGTTTTACCTGAAATCATAGATCAGTTCAATCGAATTTCCCCGCTGGGGATCAATAAAGGTGTATCTTATCTTCTCAATACAGTGGATGAAGCTGCTTTGAAATTATCTCAGGATGAGTGAAGAATAGATTATGTATATGGTAATACATAATTCATACCTGCTGAATATGAGAGGCACAGTTATATACGAAGCACCATACTGTTGGGGGGGTTAGGTCCATCAGGGAAAGATGTTATTACTTCATACTTGGCTGTCACAGTCCATTAATTGTCCCTTTCATTTTTCCCAGGACTTCTATCAATATGCAATCAGGATCATTTCAAGTGCAAAACAGCTGGGAGATGTTTGTTTCTACTACCCCCCCAATCTAACCAGTAACTGGCATTTCAGTAATCCTTTACGGTTAGCTCTCAGTTTTAGCACGGCACATATGCAGTTTGCAATGATAATGGCAGCAGATTTACCCCTAAAAAAGTTATTTTTAATATCGTTGTTTGATTTCAGACAAATGATGACAAAAAACAGCTTATTCTTGTCAGTGACATTTTCAGGCTATAATGACAACTGATTACAGATAACAGATTGTATAAGCTATCACTAGGTGGCAAACTAAGCTTGCTGAGTTGGCTAAAAACTGACTACATTTAAATGCACATGATATTCGGTTTTTTAAAAGACAATATTCCGATGTCTGCTGTTGACATGGCTCATAAAGAAATTAATATTACACTGATATGCCTGTGTACATGCAACTTTGCAAAATAGGATTTTTTTCAAAGCTTTCCACCGGTGGCAGACTTGTTTAACCGTAGGAACACAGCTTCCCTCTTTCATTCCTTCAACCACCTTCTTGAAAAGGTTGCTGTTGGGATGTTTGCGCATATCCAAAAACCTTTTTGATATCCACGGCTTTCATAATGTTTAAAGTGTGTTTCTTCTTTCGACCAGAAATGTGGGCTTTTCTTTTGGGCATGCATCTCAACCCCAGCCTTGCAAACTGTTGGCTAGATGGTTTGTGTTAAACAACCTAGGAATGCATAGAGCTTACCCTAAACCATAAACAGGCAAGAGGCTTAACTGCGGTAAAAACCCTGATTGAGACACGTATTCTGAATGCGCTGTATGTCCAAATAATGCTTCTAAAACCCAAATAATACCGGCATTTACCACGTTTTAATCGGAAAATGCTATATTCTGAAAAAGGCTGTTTTTTACATGAGATATTATTCAAGACATGACATGTATCACATTCGAATTATTGTCATATTCTGAATAATAGTGGAATATTAGTGTGCATGTAAACACACTCACTGTCTCAGACTGACTTTTTAATGTTTCCAGTTGACTCTTTTTAAAACGACAACCCTGTAAAGGGATTGTAAATATGCACTTGTTGGCTACATACATGATAAAAGATTGAGGCTAAAGTTAACAAAGCAGGATGTGACCAAATCCAATAGAGTGCAGGACAGAGCCATTAATATTAGCCCACTCTGATAATCTGTAACCCCACAAAATAATATAGAATGAAAAGCCCTCTTGCATTTTTGGTTTTAGACGGGAAAATAAATAAATAATAAAAAAAACACAATCCAAACCTTTATTATATACTGAGTTTCGCTGTCACACTGTTTTTAACGTTCAGAGAAATCCAAAGCTTGACAGGCCTGCAGTGCCTAGTTACAGCTGCTAAGTTATGATTGGACAATTGCTGCTCAGAGAGGGGGTATCAGAGCCACAAATAGATGCCTGCAGCTTCCTGGTGGTTAGTCAATTGTTCCCAATGAGAGCATTAAGATTTTACCAGGAAGAGACTAAACTTGAGGCTGCTGATTTAACCCGACCACCTGCAGCTGCACTCCACTATCAGCAACAGCTAGAATACATAAACCGTTGTTTTGGAGGAAGATGTAAAAATCAATCATCCAAAGCAAACCAACCGAAATGCAGAACATTGTGTTTTTGTTCTGAATGCTCGCCTCCAGTGTATTCTATGTTCTTTCTCTACATGCAGTGCATCCATTAAGTAAGGGAAAACCATGAAGTGGCCCTGCTATGAAAAGCAAGGTTACATCACTTTAATGCTTTTGGTACATTTTCCTCAATAAAAGGGTCTACTTTTTAATGCTGCATACCTGCCCTTCACAGCCTTTGAATGTCTTTGAATGCTCCTGCTGGCGCTGTGAAGTCACATATTAATATTGTACAGACAAACACACAAAACTCATTTGCACTCACTGTGGAATGCTTTTTAACATTATTCTGCCAATTTTAGTTTGATTTATCTGAACGACGGTAGAATAGACATGAAGAGACAAAATGTGTAGGTAAAGAAAACAAAGAATGAACAACACTACACACAAGTGCAAGAAGTCTGGATTTTTTTTCACTATCTCAAGACTATTGCTTTTATATAAAACCAATTGCTGAAAAAAGAAACAGACAAAACACCAGAGGGGAAATGAACTCCGAGAGATGAAAAGGCTGTTGTACCATTATTACACACTTCAGGTAAGCCTCCACGATAGAGACCAGGAGATTCATACTTTAAAAGGGGAAAGTCTGGGCATGGAAAATGCACAGTGAGAAAACATGATTATGTAATTGAATTTTTTATGCAATTGAGAACAAAGATGGTCTCAATATAGGCCTTGTGGTGGCTGCTGCGTTTAATAGGAAAATAATCTCAAATGTGAACTATTCAACTTGCATTTCCATATCTGGCTTCATATCAGCGTGTAGTGGTGCACAAACAAGTCTTCTAGCTATCTCCAACCAGACTTTCTCCTAACATATGTCACTTAATTTGTCCAATCGTTTTATTTGGACCTTTATGATCAAAGTAGCTTTTGCAATTAATTCTGAAAACTACAAATACATTAAAAATCATCTCCTCTGATTGTATTGACTTTCTGGCACTTGTTGTGTGTATCATTTGGCACCAAAGTAAACCAAAAGTGTATTTGCCAGTCCTGTCTGTTCCTGGTGTTGTGGGTAAATGCAGATTGCTTTGTTTTTGTTGAGGCTGTAAACCACCTCCTCCATCCTCATTATTTCACTCTCATCTGTCCTTTCTAACGTGAGCAGAGATTGACAAGCCTGTCAGGTAGAATGACTCAGAGCCACAGCTTCACTGAATAAGTAATTGAGTAATGGAACTGCTGATGGCCTGTCATGAAAAGACAAAACGTCTGAAGTGAGACTATGAATACAGACCTGAAAACAGCATCTCATTTAAGAGTTAACGGTCCAGAAATGTAGGAAATGGAAAGGGAATACACATAGGGTGCAGTGTTGGCATTCCTTCTGTGCCTTTTTCTTACCCATGGGGATCAAATGTTGCCACAATAGCACTTTTTTTTTTTTTTAGGTCTCTATGTCCATGCACGTGTGTACATGCAAAAATGAGTAGAAGGCCAAGGCCAGTGGGTCAGTGTGTACTGGATAGACAGAGCCCTTAAGGGTTTTGGTGCTATATATGTGTGGCACATCTGTCAGCTGAAGCAAGTCTCAGACTGGCCTAATGCCCAGGATGGCTCTGGAGCCTGTCTACAACACATCAAACTTGACCTTAACATCAGTTAGTGGCCAGCACACACACTAGTGTACACGGTGTGATTAACAATCACAGTAGTTGGTCTGGAGAAATAAATGTAGCCTATAAAGTGAGTGCAAGTTAATAATAAATCTTAATATCCACATCTGAGGAGCCGAGGGAAGTTATCTGAAACATTTCTCATTTGAAAAGATAAAAAACAAAGTGCCTCATTGCCCTCAGCTTAGTATTCAAAAGCTTCACGGTGATTGTCACCTATTAATCCATGTTTTGCAATGCTTGAGGATGCCACCACTTTCAGCCTAATGAAGTATGCCCTTTTTCATTTCAAACCAGTGAGGCATCGCTGCCAAATGCAAATCACTCGCCGAACACAAAAGCACACACATTGTTCTGCAGAGAGCTATTTAGCATGTTTCTGCGATATCGTACAAAATCATTTTCACAAAAAGAAGAGTGACAAATGCAGCGAAACAATAGCCAATTATGTTACCAGTCTGAACTGGTATTCTGTGTAATGGTACCCACATGATGCATGTTTTTGGCTTGGAGGATGTGTTTTTGCTAAAGGCCAAGATCAGTTTTTTCGGTAAATTAAGTTCTGAACGTTATATCCCACTAAAGAGTTTAATGTGTTAATTGCAGAAATGATGACCAGTGCATCCTCCAAACTAGTCATTCTTCATTCTCTGCTACAGGGAGAAAATCTGTAAGTTGGACTTCTTTAAAAACTTTCTCTCTCTTTAGGAGAGAACAGTTATGGCAGCATCTGTCATCTTTTAGAGACAAAGTGATGCCGAAGGTCTAATGATTTGCAGCCGGGGAGAGCTAGACTGAGATGGATGGGCAAAAAATCATCCATTGTGAAGACAATCTTCAAAACTTCAGGGACATTTGCCTGACTTTATTCACAGTCACCATTACAGAGTGAATCACAGCACTGTAATGAATTTCACCTAAGCAAAATTAGCCATTGGCTTTCTTATAGGACTGCATTCTTCTTCTTTCTAATTTAGCAGAATTAGTTTTTTTCTGCTGAGTTAGCCATTAAACTAGCTGTCTAAATAAATAACTGTATATTTCCTGTTGAGTTAACTGCATTTACTTTTTCTGCCTTTACTCTTGTGGACTCTGATGTTGCATGTAGAGCAGTAACCGTAATTTGATTATTCAATTGTCAATCAACAAAAAAAACTGCAGTTCCTCAAATGGCCACTTGAAGCTGCCTCCAAAAGGGAGTCAATCCAGACTCCCATGTGAAATTTGAATAACTCACCCTTTTAAATTATATTATGGCTTAAAGCTATGCATAATTAAGGGTGTGCCGCTTTGAGTGACAGGTGGCTGCCGTCACAGTATGTCTATGGTTAGAAGAGAGCAGGGTGTTGGTGGGGACGTTCTGTTTGGTCCCCAGCTGCTCTAAGTACTTTCACAATTTAAGTTATAGACTAAATAATTAATCAACTGATCAAGAATATAATCGGTAGATGTTTGCCTCCTTCACTGTGCTGCTGTCAGTCGTTGTATAAGTCTGGTTCCTGTGCAATGCTATAGCAAAGATTCTAGAAACACAAGCGTACATTAAGTCATATAATACATCATTTTTGATTACTTCACTCTCTAAAAGTTTGCACAATGATAGAGTGATTAATGCTGACTGTTTTGATGTTAGGTGTCATGCTCTCCACTGTTATTACTCCACCTCTCTTTCTATCAAATTGAACACAAAATGTATTCTTGGATGGCTCCACGCTCCAATACGTTTCTATTTAGGGGTTCTTGATTTCAAACATTTGGGAGCATTAGGCTTAGTCTGGCCCTCAGAACAGCCATTGGTAGCAAAGATAATGCTCCGAATCCATTTAATAGCAGATGCACAGAAAATGGCAAAGCAGATGGCACCAGACAAACCATGTAAGCAGCCAGACAATGAGGGAGGGGAGGGAAGAATAGCCTGCCATATCAGCTCCTAATGAAAGCAAAACACATCTCAAAAACAGATGCGCAATAACACAATAATAATAACACATGTTCCATCTGATCAAATGTATTGACATGCAAAGCACATGAAGGCAATATGCCACAAGGTCTTGGTCCAATCTAACTGGTGTCATTTTAAAGAAATATGTTGAAGTTTTAATGATGTTTTTTTGTCACAAACAATTCTGACAATCACACAAAGGTATAGCATGTCCAAGTTAGACTTAACCTAATAAACTACAACACACCTAAAGCCTAATAAACTTATAAAGGATAACTACATCAACTATTTAGGCTACTAAAAGAGGCTATACTCAAACAATAGTACCATACAGTAAAGGGGGAATACGTAGCCTATTTAGTCTCATTAGCAATATTATGGAAATATATATTGATTTTAAGTGAACTACTGTAACTTCTATACATCTTAATTAATAGTGTTCAGATGTAGCCTATCTAAAATGTAAAATTGCCAAAGCGCCTAATAAACGTGTTGACCGGCCACGCCCATTAAATCGATGAAAAATGTAATAAAAAGTTCGGACGAGCCAACCATCTTTGGGCAGATTGGAGGAAATATGTCTCACCTGCGCAGTCATGAATGACAGGTCCATACTGTTGCTCCGTTCAAGCCAAGGCACTCAATGAAAGATGCAAAAGTGCGTAGTTTTTTCTCTTATTCCCCGATTGAGCATTTGCCTTCTTTTTATTTTTTAACTCGGCATCCACAGTGCTCTGTAAGTTGGCGCACTTCACGTGAGGAGCATGTCGCAGATGAACAACCAAAAGAAGGAGGAGGAGGAAGGAGGAGAAAATGAAGGGATGTGACAAAAAAAGCAGGAAGAGAAGCTGAGCAGACGGAGAAATGAAGAGATGTGGACGCGAGAGACAGCGTGAGAGGGAGGTGGAGGAGGCGCTGGAGCTGGACCGTCATATGTAACGAAGGAGGCGCAAGTCCTCTCTCTCTCTCTCTCTCTCTCTCTCTCTCTCTCTCTCTCTCTCTCTCTCTCTCTCTCTCTCTCTCTCTCTTTTTTCTTTTTTCTTTATTTATGTCATTTTCCGGCTACTATTCAGCCATTTTTCTAAAATATTTGTTCTGCTATATCTTCTTATTGCCTAAGCCTTCTGTACACTACAGTACATGCAGTGTACATTTATGTGTAGCCTATACACCCCTGCCCACGTACTAGTGGCCTTTTGACCTGGGGCTGTTTTTCATCTTGTGGGGCTAGTCCCCAGTTTGTGCTTTTCCATGTATTATTATTATTATTATTATTATTATTATTATTAATTTTTTTTTTTTTTTTACATTTTTGTTTTCAGAAAAAGAAGTACCTGTATTGGAAATGACACATGACCTTGCTCGTTTTGTATGACAAAGTAAACATATTTAAGAAATAGATTTTTTTTTTAATGAAAATATTTAAAAAAAAAAGTTGTATATGTTGTATTAATTTATAACTGATTTTAAAACTGATTATCATTTCTGGCTACCATCTTTGTTTTCAATCAGAATAATAGTCACAAGTTAAAATTGTCTTTTTTTTCTTGTTTGTCAACATAATATTTTTCATCCAGATGGTTGAGTAAGGCCCCTTATTCCCTGTGATTGCCATGTATTTGTTGTAAGTTGAATTTCTGTTTCTAAGTATTGTTTGGCCCCGGGGGCACTAGGCCTACATCCCGTTCCTGCGTTCTGCATAACCTGTAAGCAGGGGAATGACACTTAACTTGAACTTGCATTTGTTTTGAGTATTTTATTTATTTATCTGCTTATGCTAAGGCGTTGTTTTCTTTTGTATCTCTGGTTAATACAGTATAGGCAGCATTTCTTTTTTTGTTTCTGTTTTGCTTGCCAAATTATTAATAAATCACAAGACAAATTCCAAACTTCTGTATGGACAATATACTTCTTCTGCACGAAATCCATTGCTATGGTGCATCATTGACCTTTTGATATTAAGTTTGCTTTTTTTTCTAGTTGATGAACTGACATTGAGTTATAGGGCTTATCACCAAACCTCAGTTCCTGACCTCAACATATGTAATGTATAACATGCAGAAAGAAACCTAGTTGGGTCTCTAAAATCAACCAGGTACATACAGGTGTGTGTTTGTGATGTTCACAGATAAATTGAATCTGTAGATGAACAGATGTCAAAGCTGCGAGCGTGTGCACTTTAGTTTTGATTCTCCAGAGCCCTTCCCGAGGCTTTGAAATATGTGACCTAAAACTAATGACACATTCTTGAATTAACTAGGCCTGCAGAATAAAGGATCCTGCTATTATTCATTGGAGAGTCTCTTCAAAAAGCCAATTATCAAGCTCTAGTTACAGTAAGAGGAGTGATTCATTTAATGGTGACCCAGCTTTCACTGTGAATACTAAAATGTATTCCTTGGTTGAGCAACACTATATACTCTTAGTCTACATACAAAGCTGTTTAAAGAACTGGTCAGAGAGCGTGCACTTAAACTTTCTTTGGGTCAGGTATCACACACATATTTTAGACTTTTTGTTCCCTTTTAATCTTAAAATGAATCATTGACCTAAAGTTATTTGCCCTTTCAGAAAGAAATTTACTTTTTGTAAGAAACAACATTTGGCAACAGTTAAGAGGATTGTCCTTGGGAGTTAGGGGGGAAATACTGATGGGTCCTCATGTTAACATCCCATGTTGTGTTTTTGATACCATATCCTCTGCTACGGAGGAGATGAAGTAGATCTCCTAGATCAGCAGTTAAGATTCCATCCTCCTGTCTGCTTTTTTGCTGAGCAGGCACACACAACATCCAAGCCAGTCCTCCAGTGTGGGGGATTTCACTTTACAGTTCTTATTTACTTCTGTATTAGCTTTATGTCTCATTTAGAACATAAATAAATTGTATTACAGTACATTGTCTAATTTGTCATGGATCAGTACATTTTATGATCTTACATTGTGGGTAATACCTCAGTTTTTTTGTCATTTTTAAATGAAAACACAATATGTAAATGACTTGGTCATTACTTAATTTCCTGGGAGTGACACTTTCACAGTTAACATGCTTAGTTTAAGCACTTAGCATACATAAGCCCTTAGCTTCAATGATATTCAACCAAGATCTTAAAAAATTTCTTTCCCACCATTTAAAATCATGCATAGCATGACCTCATTAAACATACCGCTGTGTTGCAGCTTCAGAGATTAAACACAGTCCAATAGGGAAATCATTGAGTCCTTCAAAAACAAGGATGAATCTTCTTTTCACAAACAGGAAGCTAACAGGATCGACAGACAAGTTTTTTTATGTTCTACCAGTGAAAAGAGCGTGGCATGCTTTATTTCAGGTTTTGTGGACTGTATCTACATTTGTGCCGAAAGCAGCAAGTTGTGTAAAATTGAATTAAAGTCAGTTGAATCTCATGGAAAGCAAAGTTTGTGATCCTTTTTATTGCAAGAACAGATAGGCATGTGCACTTCCCATGTTTGAAAACTAGATTTATTATGGCTGTTGAAGGCTTGAACGATTTCCACATTGGGCTGGGTTTAGGAAGCTGCAGCAGAGAGATAAATTCAGACAGAAGTTATCATTGTGCTATACACAGTCACAATGATGGGAAAACACTTTGATAAGCCGTGCTCTGAAAAACAGACATTTAGGTTCCAGCAGACGAGGAATTTAAATGTTGAATTCTCCAGTAATAGTGTGTCACTTTGAGGATTTCTTAAAACCAGACGGTGGAACACTTTGCCTCGAGTGACTCAGTGATCCAGTTAGCAAAGCAGTGCATATCCTTATTCCCCGTTAATAGTGTAATTTATTAGTAGCAGAAATATCTTGGGATTCAGTTCACTGGCACAATTAGTTATACAAATTTGATTGATTAATGATTCAATACTGGTGTAATGCATGGTGGAGTTAGTGATGTTTTTTGTAAATCATTATCTGAACACTGATCATTGAGCCAACCTTGTATAAAATGAAATCAGATGAGGCAGCGTCTTTTCTTAACCTTTTATTCATTATACTATGACTTTATTCTCATGATACCATGACTTGTTTCTCGCAACATTACAATTTTATTCTTAAGATACCTTTTTTTTTCTCAAAATACTGCGGCTTTTTTCTTGTAAAATGACATCTTCATTCTGAAAATATGAGTATTTTCTCATAATATTAAAACGACTTTGATCCTTCCTTTTGTAATTCATCTTATTCTTTTAACCTTAAAAAGTATACATTTTTAAACCCTGTATGTCAATCCACTGTCTTGAAGGTGAAGTCCGGTAAACTGATTATTAAATTCAAATAGCCTTCTGTACAGTAACATGGTAAAACACAAAACACTGTGCATTTGGAGAAGAAGAAATGGCAGTAAATCTCACATTTGTGTTGATGTTGCCTGGATAAGTCGACACATTGCTGCAAACTGTAGCTACCAACAAAAACAAGGCTTCAACAACAGCATCACAACCGCACTAGATGCTCCATCACCTTTTTTTCTGTGCTTTGAATGCAAGAACATTGCAGCTACAGTAACATTCAGTTTAGTCTGATGTTTTTATCTCTGTGGTTCTTCTACTCTGTAACAAGCCTCGTCTGTTCTGCAACCTACTTCATTTTGTGGACATGCCACTGGGCATTCACTGGCCCTGATTCACAGCAGTATAATCTCAGTAAAAATAGATTATTAACAAGCATCAAACTGTGTCTTGTCATGTTACAATATTCCAGGTTGATGGTAATGAGTTGGAATAATGTCATGCCACCTACTAGGCTGGCCTGCTCAACATTTATGAATGCCTGTGGTGTGACTGATGTGGTCTGTCACCCAGGCCTACATTGCCCAGAATGTGCGTGCTTGTATTTGCGTGATTTTATGTATTCATGTATACTGTGTGCGTGTACTTGTGGATTCATGAGAGATCGGTCATGCGCTTTGATTAATCCTAAATATCCTGAATCTTGGGGGACTTTTGTTGTAATTTTGGATGTGACATCTGGGTGTCAGAACCTATGAATAGCATTAGTGCAGTTGAAAATCTATGCGTTATCAATCAGAAAGCAACATATCAAGCATCAAATAGGGGGATTTTGAGCTGAAACCACAAGGGAAACAATATGTAATGAGAACCACACATTAATCCACACACACGCGCGCACACACACACACACACACACACAACAAAAAAAAAAAACACACACACACAGAGAAAAAATGTAATTCATGCTGTTCCTCCCACACTTCTGCACACAAACACATCATGCATCACACACACTTTTCATGTGCTGTGTAAGCTCTTTTCTCATGCACTCACCATACAGTATGTCTTAGTTTGCCTCTCCTCAACTGATGCACAGCCAACAAGGCAGGTGATTCATAATTAATGCTCAGCTGAACATACTAAAATTCATCATGGGTGTGTTTGACCATGCAACACAGGAATGCAGTATTAACATTGCTTTACACACCATGTTTCTCTCCACATTTCTCACATGAGCCACCTGTGAGTTCATATTTTAGACATTCAGTCAAGTTTCAGTCCAGTGGCGATTTTAGACCCTTTAGGGGGGCTCAAGCCCTTTCAAAATTTCATTTCAGCCCCCCTAAAAATTATAACAATAAAAAACATTAATTTCTTTAAAAAAAAAAATCAATTTTAGTGCTTAAAGTTAGAGTTTGGGTACTTGTCTGTTAGGGCAAACAATTACAGGTTCAAAGAAACAGGTTTAATATCCTGTGTCGCTGTCGCCAATGCTATGCACTTGTAACCCAGTCAAGGAAAGTTATATTTTTTATTTATTTATTGTTTATACCTCATTATCATTTCATTTGATTCTGGTAGTCCATAAAGGGACTTTCATAGTTTTTTCATATGTTCAATATTTTGCATTTATCCTCTGTTATAATTATAAATACATATATTCATTGTTATCCAGTGAAATTACTGATTTAGCAGGGGGGGGGGGGGGTTTAACACTTTTGCAAGGCACTGTATCTGTGTCCCATTCTCATTAGGGGCTGAGCCCCCCTAAAGGTCTGATCCTAGAATCACTCCTGTTACAGTGTTCCATTTGAAACTAATAGCTTATGAGGTGTTGTTTTTTTACTTGTACCTTATGTGACCCGAGTCATTTATCATCAGGGTGTCTTTTTTGTGTTTTTCCACTTGGCCAAGTCTGTTTGATTTTCATCAACCAACAGTACGAATGGAGAAGCCTCTCTGTGCAACTGCGCACCACATCTGCTCTGCCTAAATTAATGCATCTCAACCATGACACAGTCCAAAATTGCAATGGCCTCTCTGGCTTTGTTTCCCTGACAGCGGCTGTTATAGACCAGTCAGATGTGATAAAGCACATTTCTCATTGCCAACAGGTGAAAGAGAAGTATGAATGTGTGTTTGCATCATGCACTCATGTATATAGGTCTATACTGTACGTAACCATAAGCCAGAGCATATTTCTACAGTATTTATGTGTATCATGCTTGTGTATGTTACCTAATTTATATGATTATACCTTCTTTTGCAATATCCAGATCACATATATTCGTGTGTGTAGAAAAACACCTGTGAACATGTGTTGCTTCAGGCCTTTTATTCTGCTGTCTGAGTGACAGTATCAAAAAGACGGAGAGGCTCTAAAAGTCTTCAAAATATGTGGAAAGTGGCTTCAACCCTGTGTGCTTTGTATGTTACTATGGCAAAGATCCAAGTCAGTTGTGCATGACTTTGCTGAATTTGAAGCAAATTTGAACTTTTCAGGATTCTGTCCATCACGAAAGAGGACAGAGTGAAAAGTGAGTTCCCAGAGTAAAGAAAAATCTAAAGCATAAATGTTTAAATAGGATAAGGCTAGTGTTATTATATATTTGTGTTAACACCAAAAAATCCCATTTTAAAAGACCAAAAATTCTTTCCTCTGAACTGTTTGACTTCTCCATCCACTCAGCCCTAAACCCATTGATCCCTAAAAGAGTGGAGCACCCTATTTTTTAGCAAAAGGAGTAATTTTCTTGGTATTTGTATACTGCAACTATCCTGACTAAATGTACCTGAAGGTAGTTTAAGGTTGCATGTAGAGTCCTAAGGGAGCTGACACATTGTGTCCTTTTCCACTTTCAAAGAAAATGAATCTGCGTAACACCATGAGCCAAGCGCCTTGTGTACCACTGCTGCTTTGTTTGGCTTTAATGCTACCAAGCAACTCCTCAGACATGGGGAAGATTACCAATCACATAAAAAGACCCAACTGCCAATCTCAACCTGATGAGAGCAGGACAGTTTCCCACCTTTTTACTTAAAGGAGTCCCAAACAAAATTATAGTGTTACAGCAGCAAAATATCAGACACACAGCACACATACAGAATATACATGAAATAATAGGATATAACATACATGAAATAAAAAATAGGATAGAATGCAAGAACAAATATTCAAAAAACTACAAAGTGGAGAATGTACAACATATATACAAGTTAGGAATGAAAATGTACAACTACTTAAATAGTATTAATAAAGATGTAAGTAAAGTAAATGTTTGTGCAAGTTGCACTTAGTGCAGTTGTGATGTATATGTTGATCATTCCTTGTTATTGTGACTAATAAGCCTATGAGTAGCCTATATATCATAAACAAATACTGTACAGCAACATGAGTGGAAGCTTTACTGTAAAGTGAGAAGTGATATGTTTGCCTGAGGATGTTTCCTCATATACTGTACACTATGTTGTATTCATAGCTCAGGTATAACTGCTTTGGGCACTCACTGACTCAGTGGATAGAGAGAGAAAGCTTGCTCTGTTTTCTCTACGTCTGGGTGGGTTTCCTTTTGGGTGCTCTTGTTTAGGACACATCACATGATGATGATGATGATGATTAACTTGGATCAGGAACAAAGGCTGTGCCTCACTCTTATCCGATCTCCCATGCCTAGGTGTGTCCAATTCTTTTTGTTCCTCCTGTCCACCTTCACTTTCATTACAGATACGATGGAGTATCGTATATAGTATAGTATATAGTATAGTCTCACGCCCTGAGTTCCTCACTACCGCACCTCCCAGCACATCAGTGATTCCCAATCAACCCTCCATTCATCCCTTCATGCTTTTTACATGTCATTTAGCTGACGCTTTTATCCAAAGCGACTTACAATTGCTATATATGTCAGAGGTCCGACGCCTCTGGAGCAACTAGGGATTAAGTACCTTGCTCAGGGACACATTAGTTGATATATCGCAGTGGGAATCAAACCCAGGTCTCCCACACCAAAGGCATGTGTCATATCCACTGCGCCATCATCATCATGCTTGACCCCATTTCAACACAACTATAGATCTTCATTCACCCCCCTTCCCAAATAATAATATACTAACATGTCCACTTGAATGCTGTGGTCTTTGTTAGTGGAAAGAAGAACCAAATAACTGAATAATTAGCACTGGAGTTGTCCCCCAGGATGTTGTGCCTCCTCCTCCTTAATTGTTAAAATGTTTAAAATGGGTCAAATTTAGCCAAGAAGGTTCCTCCAGTAGATCAATGAAGTGTGACTTACCATAAATGTTGGCTAATGATCAATATTTATCGTCAAAAGGATATCACACAACAGGCCATGTCTTCCTTTTGATCCATTTATCTTCCTAGTGCCATTCAGGTAATATCTGCTTCTTTTCCCCCTGGAGCAATATTTAATATAGCCTCAAAAGTATCTGCTTTCATTTAATGCAAGGCTTATGACATCTAAACCCTGGGGAAACCATCTGAGATGGCAAAACTCATTTATTTTACTTTTTGGTCTGGCTGTCTTCCCACATCCTCCATGTGCTCTCACCCATCCTAAATAAATGGAAATGAACTGCTTCTCCAAAATCTACTTCGATGATCACCTTATTAAATTTTGGGTATGTCTGTCTGGGATATATTTATCTTAGCCCAAGGCTCAACTCACCCTTGTCCTCCACTTTAAATAAAATTGCCTTTCAACTGTCCTCTAGTCATGTTTGGGCTTTTCCTTGCACTGATTGATGCATTCAAACCGATGTGGACCAAAACTAATTATGAAAACAAGCTTTTGCAACAGGTTTGGTTGCATGCACAGACACACAAATAGTCTGTACTGACAGTCTCTCATGCCTAAATGTCACAGCAAACAGCCACTTTGCTGAGCCACTCCCCCACACGTTGCTATAGTGTGTGGAAATGTGCAAACATTTGTGTTTTAGCAGCAAATGCAGAGCAAACTGTCCTGGCATTCCCTCCCTCCATGGATGTTAGTACGTGTGTATGAATGAAATGAGACCAACATTAGACAACTGAGACACCTTGGAGGCTCAGTGGCTCAGGTGCGTCATGTAGCTGGAATGTCTTGCGTGTGAATCTGGCCTTGGATCATTGTTGCATTTCATCCTCTCTCTCACACAGTTTTATCCCTACTATGAAACATCCAATAAAGACACTGAAAAAGGGTTGGACACCGTAAAACAACCCCTTACACTGTAACGTAGAAAGAAGAAAAATACAAACTATACCTTCAAAAATGACTACCCTTGTGTGGTATTGATCTTTTGGGACCTGGTTATGCTATTTGCCTGGTCAAATTGAGCCAGGACATTATTGGCATTGTAAATCAATTTAACAATTACATGTAAATACCTCACTTTTTTCTTGATATTAGTAGCAAACACAATAGATGACATTGATTGGGGCACACACTGCCTCAGCATGTGAGGAGTCAAGCAACTCCTCTAGAAGCTGCCTATGAATTGTGGTGCCTTAAATAGTAATGCTGTGATGCTGTATGAAGAGGAATCCGCCGACACTGTTCTTGATTATAAAAAGGTTTATTACAAGCAAAGATTCAGCATCAATTTAACAAACTCCTGCAGAGAGCTTGAAGAGCGACCAACCCAAACCTCAAAATTTGCCACTGTGCCTTTTCTTTGTGTGCACAACGTATATATCCTATGCATTGTATCAACATAGGACGTGATATTTGTAAGTATACCATTGGACCAGATAACTGACCAATCAATGCCTGTTATCTGGCACAACTCCAAAAAAGGTCTCTTCTGTCTTGGGGGGACCTCTGCTCATGTTAACAATTTCCAGATGTTCTCAGTAAATGTAGAGTAAAGTTCATGCATCTCCTTATACCAAAAACTTAAGTCAAAGTGTATAGAAAGTTATAGACTGTCAATATACCACAGAATCAAAGCAGACACTTCTGCTCTGAATAAAAGTGAGTGACAGGCAGCAGCTCCTCCACTGCCTGCTTCCAATGTGTTATTGCGATTTTACACTCCACTGAGTTTGTGCCTTGCTTCCATATGTCATTACTAACAACATGGTTATAGGCTTCCCTTGTGACCTATAGGAAAGCACTTTCACAACACGCCCAGGTCAAAGGTCGTACTGATGCACGAATTGCATTCAAGGACAATGAGTGATTCATCTCTGATCAAATCCGCTACACTACATGTCATCTGCTATTTTTTTTATTATGAGTCCATTTTGGCATTAATTTATTTTATTACTCTGTAACCTGCTCAAGTTTGTTTTTATAAGAGCCAGATTGTATTTAGAAGCTGCAGATAAATGTCAAAACACAGTGTTCAGTATTTAATGATTTAATTTAATATAAACTCCTGTAAAAAGATCATACTGCTTCATTTATTCAATGATGAAGTTATTCAATCACATTTGGCCATGAAACCGACATTAAACTAATGGAGTGAAATGATTTACTTTTTATTATTTTATTTAATTTGTAAATCTACAAGCAAATCTACAATCACAAAGTGATTTAGTGGAGCTGAGGCAACAGCAAAACCCCACTGAAGTTTCAACCAGCAATTGCATGACATGTTTCCACGTTATTAATTAAACACCTCACATTATCTTAACTTCACTTTACACTTTTGCCTCTGGAGAAGTCAAAATTCTCATGCTATAGTTTTGTACTTTCAGAGATGGGGACTCGGGTCTGAGACTCGGACTCGAGTCGCACTTAAGTTGCACAAACAGCTGACTTCAGACTTGACTTGCGACTCGGCCCAAAAGACTTCAGACTTGACTTGGACTCGAGCTTCGAGACTCGTCAACAACCTGTTTTCATGCAATTATTGCTTTTTAAATCTAAATTCATTCATGTATTTCTATTTTCTTTTAATGGCGCATATATGTTGGGGAAACGTATGACGAGCTGCATGTCCCCTGCCCTTTGTCATAATGTGTAACGTAACACATGCGCTATGCCTATGTGCGTGCACTCACATATCAAAAAATGCATTGACAATGGTGACACAATGGCGAGTTGTGCCTTTTGTCATTAGTTTTGTTTTCAATAACTTGATAAACAGTGGCAGTAAGCGAACAGCTACATGCAAGGTGTGTGGCACCAAGATAAATGATGACGGATCAACAACGTTGGACTTCATCAGGCATCTCAAAACGCACCCAGATAGGTCAGTCACTTGCTAATGTGAAAGAGACGTTAAATTTAGCATATATCGTCACAGGTATCAAGCTAACCACCGCAAAGTGTTGTGCTAATGCTGTGAACAGGCAAATTGTATCTTTATTATATGGATACATATTATCATATGTATCCATATGATGTGACAGACTTAATAATTTTCCATGGATGGTAGCTACAGGACATGCTTTGAATTCATAAGATTTAACAATACAGTGTTAGGGACAGATCAGATGGCCAGAGACTTGAGACTTGACTTGGACTCGAGCTCAAAGACTTGAAACTCGACTTGGACTTCCAAAAAATGACTTGTGAACATCTCTGTGTCCTTTTAATCTGGGGGTTTAGCTTTACTCTCTAAATCATTGTGACAGTGTGGATTAAATATGCTACAAACTATACAGTCAAAAGGATGACATAAGCACAAAATCTTGACCTGTCTTTTCACATTTTCATGTTTGTCTGAAAACATCCATAAAGAAAACTGTATCTCAGCACTTGATAAAGCAAGTCATTGTGTCTATCCTCACCGATTACACAGATTTTAGTTTAAATTTAAATCTCACTCCATCAGTTATTTGCAGGCCTTTTCATCTTGAGGAGTGAAAATAGGAGCAAAACATCACTACACCTTGAGAGGTGTAGCATTAGCAATGTAGGTGCAATTAGAGAAATACTACAATTCTAGCAAAATACTTGCTGCAATGGAGAACTTAAAAGTAAAACCTTGGCACTGTAATGTAACATCGTTAAATGCATAAATAATCTGTTGATTTATATTGATGGAATGATTTTATTTTTTACACCTCTAGAATATTTCAACAAAATATATATACTGTGAAAAACTCATAGGAATATCATATCCCCAGAGGGGAAATTCAGGTAAAAAAGAAAAAGTAATGAAAAATGTAGTCTTCATTTTTTTCCACCTGCTGTTTCCCATATCTCTCTAAACACGTACGACAGAAGAGTGTTGATCAAAACTGAGAGACTTTTTGTCTTTCTCTTGCTACAAGGCCATCTCACAAGCGAGACAGGGCAGTTTATCCCATAGAGTCACACTTATCCTCTGTGATTTAATACAAATAGCATAGCCTGTCCATCAGCTGGCACCCATGAGGTCCTTGGCAGTGCGGCTTTGTCCTTATTGCCTGCTGTAAACCACAAACAGCAGACATTTCTTGGAGCTATAACGTGCACCTGCCAACACGCATCCACAGTCCTCTGCTGCGACTTAACCTTTCACTTCTCATTCTCCACAGCTGCTCTTCTTCTTCTTCCTTCCTGTATCCCATATTCAGATTACTGCCTGAAAATGTGATGGTGTATAGGGAAGCAGAAGGTCATGGCTTTGTGCTGGGAGTGATATATGGGCTGTATGAGTGTCACAAAGCATCTATTGAACATCTGGAGGCAAGAAGTGACATGTGCTGATGTGTCCAATCTGGAGGCTGTGTCCTTCGAATGGCGTACAACGGTTAACTCTGTTTTCTTCAATTTTTTTGAGCACAATATGTGTCATGTCATAGTTTCTATTTGATATCTGGAAAATGTATGTGTTTTTAGAAGATATCAGGCTTTCCTTCATGCTGCAGCCTGAATGTGAGTGTGCTCATGTTTATGACCGTGAGTACTCGGGTCGCTGATGACAGGAGGTCTTATCCTTCCCTTGAGCCTCCCCTTCAGCAGATTTCCCTGTAGAGCCACCATTACCTTTCTGCACTCAGTGTTTTTTCCCCTGCCATTTGTGTCTGGGCTTTTCACTTTCACTTTAAGCTTCAGGCCGTTTCAGCTCTGTCTCTTTGATCCTGAGTATGCACCTGCAAGCCTGCTGTCGTTGTCCGGGAGAACTGTGGCAGATGGAAAATACTAAAGAATTGAATGTAGTGATTTAATTTGATCATTTTCATTTACAAGCTTTAACACATCCAGCATTTACAGTATTTGCAGCAATGTTTCTGGCCACCTGGATAAATGTATGTCTAATATTCACTCACCTTTTAGCTGTTTTGTTTTCTATCCATGACTAAGGAATATACCTGGATTTGCAGCTGACAAATGCTCCACTATGTTCACCAGTTAGTTGGCAACTGTGTCTAACTGCTGTTTGGTGATGATCAGGTTGCGTACGGTGAGTTTGTAGAGCTTTTTGCCGAAAACGGCTGCCTGCTGTGTCCAAAAACGATGCTATGAGAGTGATGAGAGTGAACCAAAACAGGAAATTTGTGGGCTGGACAGCTAAACAATGAGCTGAAACTCACTATGAAGACTTTTTTTTTCACATTGTCATTTGATGCATAATTATATTATATATATTAAACATTGATTATAGCCGCTTCAAATAAAAGGATAAAAGCATATATTATTAGCATTTTTACAACTGATGCTACACATGTAAGAAACATAATGATGTTGCTAGTTGTAGACTCTGAGTTCAGTAAATCCCACTGAAATGCCATGGTGGAATGTAACAAAGTAAATTTACTCAAGTACTGTACTTAAGTACAAATCAGAGGTACCCACGTATTTCCATTTCATGCTACTTTATACTCCATAACTTTTATTGCTATAGTTACTTTGTAGATTTAGATTGATACAAAATATAATCAACTATGCAGCAAGTAAGTAGTAGAAATGGAAATGTCCAAATGAAATACCTCAAAATATCTCAAAATTTTTAGGAAAAATATGAATGCACCTATAATACATATAGATGTGTGTGTATAAAACTGCTGCTTCTTGCAACACAGCCCAACTTGTGCCTCCTAACAGAGCCACATCAAATTAGATTTCCTGTTTCATATTTCTTTTTGATCGCATATGAACTGTGTTTTATTTGTGGACATAGAAGGATCTCCGAGGTTCTTCAGACTTGCAGGCAAGGAAAGAGTTTAGGGGTCAGCGTGTGAATTGTAGGATTTACTTCTGATGATGTTTGTGGGCAGAAGATGTGCTATTTAGCCTTTAATTAAGAATCCTTCAGCCTCAAATATTAAAACATTTATCTAAACCTTGGGTTTTCTTTGGTGCATTAACTACAACTCAGCTTTCATAATGTGTGGCTGGTAGTTCCTCCATGTTCCTCTTCTCTTCTCTGATTTATCACATCAGTCCGCCAGTTACTGTATGTATTGTTCTCACTGTCATAGCAGTGCCCCGGCTGAATGAGGATGCAATTGGGTGATGACGTCTGGAGGAAGCAGCAGAAGCCAGTAATGAGCTTGTATGTCTGGACTGTAATCTCATCTACATGTAAATGTATTCTGGTACAAGTTGGCCCACTAATTTATTCATCCAAATGTAACATCAATTTATCTCTCATCTCGCCATCAACGCGCTGCAAAAGTCAGTCTGAAGAGAAGTGGGGAGAGGGGACTCCACCATGAGATGTTGTTGAAGTTGAAGTTTTTTCCTCTCAGCAGGGGAAAACATGAGAGAGGAGAGGAGAGGAATTTTAATTTCACTTCATATGCGAGATTGAGAAGCAGTGTGGTTTGTGTAAGGCTGTGTAATTGCTTCATATTTAATATGACAAACATGCAGCCGGGTGGGTGAGAGGCTGCCTCAGACGAAAGGAGCGGTTGCGTGCTCCTGCTTTTATCCTTGTCGGTATGCACTTCTTGTGTTTGCTGCAGCGGTGCATGAAACGTATCACCGGATGAGTGTGGCCAACATGGCCAAGCACTCACAGTGAACCTGTCTCACTGGCGTGTGTGTGTGTGTGTGTGTGTGTGTGTGTGTGTGTGTGTGTGTGTGTGTGTGTGTGTGTGTGTGTGTGTGTGTGTGTGTGTGTGTGTGTGTTGCACTAGTGAAATGTACTTTAACTATTTTTGGAAGAAACATGAATTTGAAAAAAAAAATCTGAATCTCAGTTTGTTGTTTTTTTTCTCCAAATGCTGGAAGTCTGTTGGACGACTGTTGTTGTTCATTTGATAGCAGCACTGTTGCCTCGTAGCAAAAAGGCCCTTGTTTCAGATCTTCCCATCCGCTTGGGAACTTTCTGTGTGGAGTTTGCATGTTAACCTCTCACTAACACAGCTGTTGTTTGCTGAAATAGCTACAGCATGCAACTCCCCTTAAAATCACAAATTGTCTTTTTTGTTTGTGCACGGTACATTGCGGTAATCAGTGAGATTTTGAGGTGCAGGACAGCAGATTCAAAACTTTGGACGTTTGAGTCAATCTCCCAGAACATTGTATTCTACCCTTTCCATAATGCAACGTTGTATCTTAAACTTTAAAATGTCTAACTTGCAAGTTGTTGGCTGTCTGAATGCACCATTAGTTCTGGTCTATGTGAGGGAAGATGTCTCACTTGGAGAGGACGTGCAGGTTCATGCTCTGAAATGGGACACAACTCATGTGTGTTAGCCCTGCAGTCCTGTCCAAAATGAACCCCACCTCTTGCCAAATACATTGGTTCCCTGCATAGTTAACCAGGTACATAAAATGGATGGATGGATGGATGGATTGAGGACTGTTGGACGTTGCTGCCAGGATTTACTAAAATATGATTCCTCACCACTGAAATATTGATTTTGTGTTATTTTGCTGTCACTATGCCGTCTGGGGACAATGATTCGATCACTGTGTAGTTTCACTGCAGGGCCTAATCTTATAGGCCAGATGAATGGTAAGTGGTCTCTAAAAGGCTGTCAGTGTTTATTAAATGATAGCTTTCTGAAAAGGTCACCAACCCTGTCTGTTCACATGCGCACACACACACACACACACACACATAGCTATTCCTTCCCTGCCATTCCCCCAAGCAAGAAGTGCAGTGTGTGAGACACAACATTGAGGAATGTAGACATAGAGACCAATGTTGCTCGGTTAAGTAAATGAGCTCAGAAATCATGCTATCATTTCAAATATGTTAGCTTTATTTAGCTGGTTAGATGGACAATGAGGTGCTGTGCTGCTGAATGACAGATGATAATAACAGATGTCTGTTTGCAGTTTACTCATATCTTAAAATCTCTAACTTTACAAAGTGCAGCCGCCTTGTCAACTGTTATCTCTCAAAAACATCCAGTAATCAGTACTTTAAAGCTCTTAAAAATATTGCTAATCATTTTCCTAATTTTATCACATATTGTATCAGTAAGTGTAATGTATATGTTACCACTTTAACATCTTGCACTTGCAAAATGTGTGTTATCCAATTTAATGTAGTAATCTGCATTATTTTCCTCTTTATCATCACTGATTTATCAGTATGATTTAGTTTAAAAGTCTAAGTCTAAAAATAATCTAGGTTCTTTGTTTTTGGCATTTTGTCTGAATGTTAAAAACAGTGTGATATTGATTTTCAAAAGATCAATAATGCAAAGAAATTGTATTAAAATTGAAATGTACAAGTTTCCATTTGCAGTGCAAGTATTAGCTTTTTAATGACTTTGATGGACTCTTGAGCTTATATTCTGAGCTGTCCTCATCACAAGAGGACCGTTTAACTGCAGTGATAGCACCCCCTACATTCTCTTATTTGTTGAAAAGCAATTTGAATTCAACTTTATTAAAAAAAAAAAAATAAATTGCATTTGCTCCTTTAATCATCCAGTAGAGCAACAGAGTTTTGCTTGGATGAAACAGAAAAACTCCATTGCTAGTTTGATCAATAATGACCCGGGTTGCTGGACAAATAAGTAGTTTAATTTAAAAAGCACAATTTAGACATGGCACCAGACTGATTAGAAGTCAAGAAATGTATGGCAGTTCCAAAACTAAAACCTAATTGAACAGCATTTTGCTCCAGAAATGTCTCCAAAATGGAAAGGATGTCACAAAATATCACTTCTTTATAGTACTCTGGGGCCTTTGTGTGTCATGCTTTGTTATTCCTGTTCTGTTTTACAGCTGCTTATAAGAGGAGAACATTTTTATTTCCTCGTTATTCCAAGTTCTGTTCCCAAATCCACACAAGAGTCTAAAAGATTGAGTGTGTAATAATGTGGTTTCTTTTCAGGGGTTGGATAAGGTTGTGCAATGAGTGCAATTAATGATTATGAATTATTCATGTCTACAAGAAGATGCAATACATTAGCCGTTCAACCTCAGAAGGTGACACATTCTCAGCCCCAGCTAATGGAATAAGTGTCTCCTCTTATTTTGTCAGTGGAGTCAAATGAACAGACACTCCAGCGGTCGTATTTCATGTTGGACTCATATTTTACCAGGCATTTAAAGAGGAAGTGGGACGATTACAAGGTCATGTCCGCTTGTAGACTTTTTAAAAAATTGGTCAGGTTTGTATTGATGACATATTTATTATCAGTGTTAATGCATAAATCTCATGAAGCTCATGAATGTTTGATGCCTTTATTTTCATTTGTACCCTGCAAAGCATTAAGTGGTATTAAGTTGGGAACGGCCTTTTAAATTATTTTTTGACATGTATGTTAGTCTTAAGTGTGTTTAACAGCTTAATTTAGCTTTACATAAATGCTACGTGTCTTTTAATCCCTTCATTTTGTGACAACATTTAAATAAGTAAAATTAATTAAAAGAAAAACTTTATTTAACAACACTAAGCTGCAGCTGGTGGTAGGTTGCACTGTGGTTGGTTCGTCATACGACTCACTAAATCAGTAGAACAAAAATCACCCCTCCTAGTGCAGGTTCTGTCCAAGCTCTTTTCATACTCATTGCATTCTTCTCTTGTTTCTGTGTGAGTTGTTTCTAAAAAAAAAAACCTGATTACCTGCAGGATGAGTTCAGCAGGGGGCGGCTGAGTAAGCCGGTGTCTTGACATGATCGCCTGTGAAGATGGACAACTACACTCTACCAGTGTTAAACAATGCTGGAACCTCGGTAAAATCACAGTTTAATGTTTTTTTTTTCCCTCAGCATGATGCCACATCCCAATGAATAGAGACACTCATGTGCCATTGTAGTGTGTTTGTGTGATTTTTCAAATCCCTGCCTGAACTTTAATATTAGAATACAGACTCAGAAAAAAAGAGTTTGTTTAAGAGTAGAGCACTGCCCGCTTAAATCAAGACACTCCCCCTGTTGAATATCAATGGCCAAGTGGAGTGGATACCATATGCAACAGACTGAATACAGATCAGCAAAGTCACCAAATCCTCATGCATTTACATTATTGGTGTCTTGTCATATTGTATGTTCTGACTGTTTGTCTTTGTTGTTACCTTCTGCGTCAACTAGATGTCAGCAGCTGACAGATCTTGGTGGGGTCGCATATTTGAGCAGACCACCATGAAATGTTGGGTTGAAGTCATATCTTATACCGCATGTCATACAGTATGCCGGGGGTGGACAAAATATCAGAAATACTAGCACTTTACAATTGAATGCAAACCAATCTAAAAACAATACGGCGAATGGCTGGTGTTCTGTCTTATAGTTGAGAATGTTTAATTTCAGAGGCTTTTGTTGAAGTTCATATTGATTATACAGCATTCACTGTGCTATGGTTGATTAATGACAATTGCATTGATTGGACAGTTGATTGATTGAACCTTAATTAATGTATGGAATACACTGAATAAAATGATTGTTTTCATAGAACAGCTTTTAGTATGCATCTTGAACAGTACATGTGCAGAATATTCTGAAAAACTGATTGACTTCTCCCTCTCAGTATCCATCAGCAGAGGGCAGTGTGAGTCTTCTCTCCTTTTCTCCTCTATAACAGACTTGTCTTCGGAGCTGTGAAATTACTCTGGCGGCTCAAATGAAGACATCCCCTCTGTTCCTTGGCAGTCATCTGCATACTTGTTTTGTGTGCCTCTGTATCCTACGCCTGTCCTTACAGCACCCTTTAATGTCAAACAAAGCAACAGTAGCTCTGTGTTTTCAGCCTGACAGATGAAGATGCTCAAGTCCAACAAGCAGACAGCGACTGTGATGATTGTGACCCCATTTAAATGTGACTGTGTGCCAAAGCTGGACTGCAGACTGCTGCTGCTGCTGCTGCTGCTGCTGCTGCTGCTGCTCAAACACCTGATAAGGGGACTCAACTCTGGACTTATTGCAAGCACTGATAAAGACTTGGTGATCATTACTCATGTTGTAACTCATCAATATAGTGTATTTTTCTATGTATTTCACACATTTAGTTTGGAACTATGACGAGGAATTCTGTCTGTTTTTGTTATAATTGCATGTATTGTGTAGGCTTGAAAGTATCTTTACAGTTTAAGCTTTTCAAGCCAGGTTATGTGACAATTATTTGCAACTCAGCTGAACTAAAACTGATGAAAAAGAGCTGATGAAAGGAAAAGGTTTACTGTTTTTTGACCTTATCATTAGCTGGTGAGCATGATGTGCTGTGGCTTTCTGTGGTGAGGAGCCTTGTTATCCTTCTTGCTGCTGTGAAAAACCCTGCACAGAAACTTCAAGACAAATCTTATGATTTAGTTTTGATACATTTAATGCTGACTTTACCACATTTACAAGTCAAAACATGATTCATTTTCTTATGTAATGCATCCCTTTGTAGGAGGAGTGTTACTAGTTCTTAAAGTAAGGCTTACATCACCCTGTGTCATTTTGATCTTCCCTGTGTGGATTTCTGTCATTTTTCAAAGCTATATATGCATCTTTTGACACCCAAATTCAGCTGATTTTTCAGTTTTCACTTTTATTAAAGCATTATACTGTACAAACCAATGTGAGTTAAGAAAAATGATCGTTGATCCACTTGATCGTTTTTATAATTTGTTTTTAAAACCTCAAACCCCACTGGATGAAAAGCTGAAAGCTTCAAGTTTTCACTGGTATCATATTATAAAGCACTCTTTATAAAGGGGTTATAAGTTATAACTAATGGCTATTGGCAATAAATCATCCACTAATGCTTTATAATTCAGGCTATTACTAAGAACAACTTTAAGGGTGCCAGGAAAGAATCTCCTTCAGTATGTCAAAATCTTCTGGACAACCTGGCAACTGTACATGGTTTGAAAAACTGTTTCCCCAAAGTAGACTAAATACAGTACTGTCACAGTAAGTGTGCCCACATGTTGTCATGTGAAGACATTGCACCAGTGCAAAAATCATACAGACACAATTTTGTTTCTTGGATATACCAGAGATGTGCTTCAAACAGCATGAATGGGTAAATGTACATTCAGCAACTGCACGGCGTGCGTGCCACCTCAACAACTGGACTGATTGAAGTGCACTGGGGTGTTTCAGCCCTTCAGTACAACTGTGTCTGCTTAAACCTCGCCTCTATCCAACCTTAATAATTTGCCAAGGGAGTCATCCATCCCTCTCCTCTGGGTACAAATCAGACTCAAAGTGAGAAGTACAGTAAGAGCAAAACCCATTCTGCTGAGCTTATCCACTACAGTCTAAGTAGTTAGCAAGCATTGATTTCACACCAGATCAAATCTATCTTGTACTTTCCGACCAGCAGTCTTTGCAGTTTAATGCTAGAATTCCAATGCAAAAAAAGCAAAGGAGATTTTATTTGAATTTTCATACACATTGTGCTTATAAACAGACCTTCTCCCATAATAGTCAGTTTTGCAAAAGCCCTATGGTCTGCACTCTATCGATCAGCTCAGCAGTCTTTGTTTAGACAACAGTGACAAATACTGGGAGCTGAGTCGTCCAGTCTCAGCCTGAAACACCACAGCTGTCCCACCCTCCACTTTACTTCTCCTCTGCCCATTAGAAAAACTGCTTGCTGTGATCTGTTCTTTCCAAGCAGGCATCCATTTCTTTATTTTCACTCCAAAGTTTAAATTCAGGCATCGTATATATTCCTTCACAGTATAAAATCATTCACTGACATGACTCAGTGAACTCAGATTTTCTATATTTTATTAGTTGTGTTTGATTATTAGCTTATAAACAATGACATCTATTGTATATCCTGTAAGTCTAAACCCTTAAACTTGCAGCACAGTGAAGCTGAAATGCAACATGATCTCCAAACCACAAGTGAAAATCTTATAACTTACTGTAGGACTTTCCAGTCCCCTAACACAATACTTAGAGAGATTAGCCTGGATTAAAAAAAAAAAAGCAAAAGCAAAAGTTAGCTGACAGTTGACAAGAGATCTACTTAATCATGCTACTCTGTAACACCAGACCCTAAATAAATATTAACAAAATGAATCATAGTCCGCAGCACATCACTTGTGGTAAAAGAGCTGCGCTGAAATTAATGTAAACGGTATTCTTAGGGTGATTTCAACCTCCCCGCCTCTTTAATGGAGAAGAATGTATTAAAGTCAATTTCAGTTTACTTTAAACACAGATGTTGTATCTCCTTGTACGTTTCATTTAACTTGATGGTTCCACTACTCAGTATTTTCATAATTTGTGGCTGGAATGAGCATTTAATTGTTTCTAAAAATCAACACATCAACATTTTCTAAATACTTATGAATGACTGAAAAATACATTTGTATTGAAAAATACAGTGTCTTGCCAAACTGAGGCTCATCAAGTTTCATATTTTGTTCATTGTGTTGATACTGATGACCCCCTTTCTAAGATAAAGATGACTACAAAGCATGTTTGCTCTCTTAAGTGAGTATCCTTGGCTCGCATCCTAAATGCAAGACAAACTGCTTTGAAGCATCTTCTCCTTCTAATGACTTTCTCTTCCTTGTCTTGTCTACTGCTATAAAGCAGAGAGAGAGAGAGAGAGAGAGAGAGAGAGAGAGATTTAGGGAAAGATGGATTTGTGGGTGTGTTGTTTGCATGTGTTTTATGATCTAAATGCAAGTATAATGATAGAGAACAGTTTGGCGGAAAACAGTGTGGGGAAAACTAATGACTTTTTTCTCATTAGTTTCCGCTGATCACTAGTAGGCCTAGTTGTGTACTAAACTGAATGTACCAACAACAGAAACAGTCAAAAACGGTGGTGCGATCGCTAAGCTTAGAAAACAGGCTTACAAACTACATAGTTAGTAACTAATGCGCTTCCACTTGGTAAGTGGTAAGTGGAAGCTAGCCTATCTTGTGAACTAACATGGATTTACGATAAGGAGTGCTAAAATAGAGCACTATAAGCAAACAATGCTGGTGCCCCTAGCTGGGAAAAGCTTATAGTATGTTGCCATTAGAATTGATGTGGTAATGTATTATGAACTATATTTAGTGCCTGTCCACACATATATTGCACTAATCCAATTACAGTACCAATGTAGTCAATCGATACCAAACATCCTGTAGGGGGTGCTCTTACTGCAGATGAAATAGAAACTTTTAGTCACTAGAACTTTGACCAAATACTGATACTAAATATTGATTTCCAAGCTGTAAGGGACTGTTTGTTATTTATTTCAGGGACCACCGGAGGAGTTTTGGAACCTTTAGGCTAAAAAGACTTAACCCTCCCCTCGGCAGTAATAATTTTTCTATGACCCTCCAAAACGATTTGAAGAAGAGGCATGACCCTCCCTAACAATTTATTGACGCCTTATGCACTAGTTTGCACTTAGCAATGTTGCATAGATGCCCTTTGATTTTTTACAGCCATGACACAGATGAGTTAACCTTTGCTTTCTGATCTTACACATCACACTCCTCTGTTATGGTGTGGTGGCCATTTCAGTAGATTTACTCACTAACATTGACAATACTAACAATAACACAATAAGCATGGAACCTAAATGCACACTTCCTGCATTACTGCATTACTTCAAATATGAAGTTACTCCTCTAGTAAACTAGTATTCACATGAAATAAAACAATAAAACATTGAGACCATTCAGCAATGCACACTGGGAAATAACAAATTCAACACTGGTTGCTATAGACTCGTCACTAGGCTTCCTCAGTCATTGTATATTTTAGCACATAGGTAAAGCTGCCGAAGCTGAAAATTATATTCCAAAACATATATGTTTATTTTTAAAGCAGATTTTAAATTACATTGTAACAATTTAACAATTCGCCCTTATGAAATCCAATCGCGGCACGGCTGTCTTGGAACGCAATAGACAGACGGTGGCGGAATGCCCCGACACTTAAATTCAACTAAAATGTAACAGTGAACAATCAGTGTTCGACCTACAGTCTGTTGAGATGTCTATCCAAACGCAGAAACGAAGCGCAGTCACACCTCACGCCTCAGCAAGGCCTATACAAGCGTCACATTCACTAGCCAGCTCCAAACAGGTGAACGAGGCCTCTCCACTTCGCCGTTTAAACAAAGTGGAATAAACTTCACTAAAAAGTCCAAATCTACAGAAAACCCGCAATAAATTAGTAAGCTGTTAATCAAATTATATTATATTATATTATTATATACATGGCATTTAGGAAACCTTTATTGTAAGGTTGGCACGGCAATTTGTCCAGACTAGTGCAACAGTAATTTTCGTTTTTTGCGTCCTGCTGCTCCCATCGTCAGCCAGGTAATATTTTTTTTACTAAAGCAGTATATGAAATCTGATGTATTACCTACCACCATTTAGTTGTTTTGTGTTATTTAAGATATTTATAAAATATCTGGTCATGCCAGACGTAATTATTCCACTCATTTTTTAAACATTGCAATTACCCGTTATCCCTGCCCCCCAGCAAACTCATGGGTCAGACCCATCTGGTAGCGAAGGAGGGCTGAGACTAAGAGCTACATGGAAAAATATGCACCAAACAAGCCACTTTGAAATTTTGCAGTCTTCAAGAATACAAAAGTTGGGTGACCCCCACCCCGACTAAAAAATATTGGATGACCCTCCCCTCAACAAAGAATAAAAAGACATGACCCTCCCCTATTTTCCTTCGGTGGTCCATTCCATAAATACCGAACGGTTCTTAATATATTTTTTTTCAGTTCGACTTTAAGAAAGAGGAAACCTTCTACTACCACCCTGCTCAATTCCTTTGAAAAGTATCTTCGCTGCACCTTCTGTACCTTGCTAATCCTTCTCACCTCACACCAGTACAATAATATCTCCAGTGAGGACCCCAAACATTTTTGGTCATAAGCAGCTTTCTTGGCCGACAGGTTGATCTCCAGCATAACACAACTGAAAACATTTCCTATGCAAAAAAAGATTTGTAATTCTCTAACAGTCAAGCTAAACCTGACACTTTGACACATTCCTCCCTCATGTTTTACATTTATATCAGGATTTGTCTGGGCTTTCAAGCCTGTTCCCTGATTTTGATCACAGGATTTATTTCTCTGCATGAATAAAATGTGAAGAAAGGCAGCTGGATATGTGCACCCTTTGTGACAGGAAATCTATATACAGTAGGACACATATGTTGGGGAAATCCTCTAAGATCTCTAATTGAGGCAGGACTTTGGATTCAGGGAAGTCACAACCTCAATATTCTCGCAGTGAACTGTGACCTGGTTTGGCAGAAAAAGTGTTGCTTTGTTTCCTGATTTTCTTCGAACTTTTGAACTTCACCTTCGACCGAGAGCACATAAGGTTATTTGAAATCGGCATGACCCTAATCTACTTTTCTCTTATCTCAGTTTGTATTTGAGTGTGTCAGAGGAATTGTCAGGATAATCCAAGATGTGTCCTGTCAAGATCCCCACCTGAGATTCACCCCTAGATGCCCCACTCACTTTTTTTGTTATATCTGCAGTGTTCTGTATATTCCAGGAAGGTGCTGTATTTTACCTTCATGCTGTTTCCTCTCTCCCTCAACCTGCTTCAGCTTCAGTTATTGGTTTCCTACGTATCCCAGAATGCCTTTTGACAACGCCAGAGAATGTGCAATTGTGTGCAGTCAGCTTTTGGGCCTATATGTATCTAGCAAAAGAAAACAACAGCGACAGTGATATTAAGAGCAAGGCGATGAGTTCTCCCAGTCGAGAAAAACAAACACATCCTGGTCTATTTGGAAAAAGATTCTGACCATAAACTTGATGTTTTTTTCACTGGTGGAAATATCTCATGGTTCATGACTAGTTATCTCAAGGAATACAAATCATTTCTACCACAGACTGGAAGCAGGTGAACATAGCTAGCCTTGTCTTGGAAAAGAAGAAAGAGAATAAGCATATTTTCCAAAATGTTTTTTTTTAGTAATCTTGCAAAAAAATGGTCAACCTACTATATAAAATGTAACAAAACCAAAGGGATAGAAGGTGCAATGGAGAGAGAGAGAGAGAGAGAGAGAGAGAGAGAGAGAGAGAGATCACATCAGATCAAAGAAAATTATCCTGGATCAGCTCTCTTTTTAGCTTATATAGTGTAAAGCTGCAGCCATAAAGCACATTACATTTTTCATCTGTCATTGGATCCATGTTTGTAAATTCAATTCAATTCAATTTTAATTATAGTATCAAAATATAACAAGAGTTATCTCTATCTCTCTCGACACTTTACAGAAAGAGTAGGTCTAGACCACTCTATAAATTACAAAGACCCAACAATTCCCCCAAGAGCAAGCATTTAGTGCACAAATGATAATTTATCTGTAGGCAGTGTTTTAAAAGAATCCAAATACTATCAAATTCTTGTTTAGATTCTCACTCTGAACTCACTCTGATTTAATTACAGCAAAACCTGTTATTGCCAAAAAGATTACACATTTGACCCTTTTCCCAGTCGAGTGGAATTATTTTCACATTGGGTGTGATCATGCTTGAAGGGTGGTGTTTTGTAATGAAATATTTTGTATTCTGTTGATATGACTATTGGAAAACAAAGCCTGTGAGTGTGTGTTCTACTGGAAACCAATATTTGCAATGTGGCATTACAATTTGAATGTGCCACAGGTTGAATTGCCTTTGAATTCGAACAGAAGCAGCCTGACGTTGCCAGCCATGAGAATGTCTTGTTGATTGGGTGTGGCTTGTACAGTAGATGGATTAATCGCCCGCACAGCTTTTCTGTGAAACCATCAAAACGATGTCAGCTCAGCTAGATAGAGATGGAACGTCTGCACGGACAATCTGCTCGCATGAATCATCCATCTGCCATGCACCACAATCTCCTGCACATTGTTCACCAAGCTTTCAGCTTTTAAAAGAGGGAATGATTTCCAAAGGCTGTGCTGGCTGGTTCTTGAATCCAGGTGAAACAATAGCTCAAAGCAAGCTTCTGGGCATATGTGAATTAAAGCAGCTGGGGTTCCTCAAACAGTGCTGTTTTATTCTTGGTTCATTGCCTAATCCATTATATTTAAGGAGACGAGCTGTTTTAGTCTCATTTTTTTCTCCTCCAACAGGATTATTCCAGTATGTTACCAGTCACAGAGCACTCTTAATGTAGTGGGAAATTATCCTGACACATATGTGACCTAAAAGCAAAAGGAAATGGAATAAAAATAAATTTGTAAAGGGTGATTTGGTTTCTGTGTCTTCGTCCTGCTAGCTTTGTGCTCAGTCCGTTTTTATCCATCTTTCAGATTGATTTTTGGCGAGACAGAGAAATATGTCTTGCAGGATGTAACGCTGCAGACTCTTTAAGGTTTGATTTCTTCCTCCATCTTCTTCTTCAAGGCTCTGTTGTAATCTCACACAGCTGTCAGATGCTGGAGAATATAGATTTTCAAAGATGTGTTTCTCAGTGCTAACAGTTTCCACTTGTGCTAAACGCTTTTTATCTCAGACTTCATGATGCTAAGAGTCTTTCAAAATTCATGTATATTTCATTTAATGAATTTAGCACCGCTGCTATGAGTTATGTTGCATAAAACTGAATTCATTACCATCCTTACAAACTAAGACAACACATCCCAATGATCAGTTTGAAGATGTATTCATTTATTTTTTTTAACCAAACCGCAGGCTGAAAAACTTTTAACCCTTCCATTTGTCACCCACAACAGACTATTCAATGACTTTAAATATATTCTGGCATACACATAAATAAAACATAAGAAGTTCAGATTACATAGCTTTAGGAAAGATAAGTAAACAATAAGGATAACAGGAATAATTCACTTTTACATGAAATATGAATACAATCTTAAGACTTCCAGTCCATGTGCTTACAAAGCTTTCATTTCCCTTGTTCTGTTTAACAAGTAGCTCACCCAAAACAAAAATGAACTAAGCTATAGAAATCCAGTCATATTATGAATGCAGTGGAGGATATGTGCAGGATATGTTTTTTCCTGCAAACTTTTTCCACTTTTCTGGCTGTGTGACGGATGGCCTTACTGGTTTGTGTTTTCCTCTCCTTCACCTCTCGACTGGTGAGGTTGAGACACTTTGATCTCAGGCACTTTCTGAAATCATGAGGTTGTCAACTGATGAACACGAACGTAACATTTTACATATAATGTAGCCTGTCTATAGCCTTACATTCTCTACACACTGTACATCATTATTTATAGACCTTTTCTCATCTATTATAGCTTCGTTTTTAAAAGAAATAGTTTGACATTTGGGGAAATGCGCTTTTTCACTTTCTTGCTAAGATGAAAAGATCCATTTCAATCTTATATCTGTCCATTAAATGTGAAGCTACAGCCATGGCCATTAACTTAGCATAAAAACAAGAAAAAAATAACTAAATGCAAAATACAAAATGCCCCTAAAAAATAGTGGTAATGGTATTTTGGTCCCAAAATGTTGAACTATTCCTTCACGAAAAGATTTTGCATGTTGTTTAAGACAAAAGTAGGGTACTTTTATAAAGATGACACAATAAATGACCTTCCATCAATAAAAACAATATGACATTGACATTGAATTATATGAACACATTCTCACTCCCATCGCGTAAAATACGGACGCTTGGTCAGGTGCCTTTGGCGTTGTTATTGACACTAAAAGTCTCCTTTAGCGTCATATCTAAATGCGCTTTATCTAAACGCGCTTGGTCGGGACTATTGGCGTCACTTTTGACGCAGTTAGGTTAAGGAAAAGGTTGTGGGTGGGCTTACGTTTCCATGATATGTGGGACAAAAATGGGACAGTTGGGTTTAGTTAAAGAAAAAAGCGACAGTTGGGTTTAGGAAACGTGACACATGGGACACGAACCCCAGTCTCCTGGGTGAAAGTCCAGTGTTGTTTGACCCATCCACCAAACCAACCAACCTCCCTATGTGGATTTTCGGGCTTTCCTACTACTTGTTACTGTTGTCGCTCTTAATGCTACGTCATCTTCAAGCGCCGTGTAGCTGCTGCTCTCCCCGGTGCTACACACACGCTGAAGGGTGATTTTTGCGTCGTATCTGACGCTGACAGCCACTGCCCAAGCGTCCGTATTTTACGAGTTTGGAGTGAGAATGGGTTGATTATATACGTATATATACAATAAGTGAAACCTTCTACAAAGTAGTAATAACCTGATAATTTAATACATCATGGAAATGTCCTCATGTTTTAAGGCATACAGACATTATGCACAAGTCTAAGTTTTAAGTCAGTGATGCACAAACTGAGAAATGCAGACTTTTCTAAATTCTATGTACACTTATGGGTGAACAGGTTACTCTGTAATAATATCCCATGTATCTGTTTTTAAATGTGCATGTTGGCATATTCCTGCAGACTGAAATTCATTGTAGAACTCAGTGTCAACCTTAGTAGCTGCATTCCGGCCAACGAGTAGCCTAAAACGTCTTTTTTTCTCAGTTCTTTTGGGAGGATGCTCCTCAGCTTCCAGAGCTGAGACTCTGACAAATGTTAAAATCATTTTCACACTAATGGATGCACTTATCTCAGTGTTGATGACCCTGAAGTGATGCATTTTAAACTTCAATTATACATGATAATGAAGCCTTTTTACACTAATTTGTTTGATCTCCCACCATTTTATGTCAAGCACAATGTCAAGTGCAGCCATTACAGCACTTTTAACCAACTTAATGCCATTTAAAGACACCATTTCTTTAATGCACATTAAACAACTTTTAAATGTAACCCATTTTCAGTTAATATAGACTCCAGTGAAACAAAATGGCATCCAAAGTAATGTTGTTTTCAGAAAACAGTGAGAAATACAGTATAAAAACAAACATTAAATCTAGCTGCATAACACTTTTCTTTAATATGTCTGTTTCGATCTTATATAAACGGATGTATGTTGTGTTTTACTGAGATAATCCTTCAGAACAATTAAGCAATGCAGATACTTGTGTTTACCTTCTCTGTACATCTTCATCTATTATCCCATGGATAATGTCCATATTTTAGTTAATAAGAACATCTGAAAAATATTTTTCCAAAAGTGTCCACGCTCCCTCTGCAGTCTTTCATGTCCATGTGTTGGTAAAAGCTGCATCTTTTGAGCGTCTCTTGTCAGCCTCATGCATTTATGTACAAGTCAAACCTTATCAGGTATTCTGGATAATTCTACCTTTAAAGGGGAGAGGAACGAGCCAGTTTCCCATAGTCTTAGTTGTTTGAAGTGATGCAGGATGGATGCCATATGGCGATCACATAGTCTTAGATCCAGTTTACCACTGGGGAAGTTTAGCCTCTTCCTTGCTCCTCCCATCTTCAGCTCCAAATCAGTCCACATACTGTAGCTGTAACGGCACAGATGAGCTCAACAAGTACAACAAGAGGCCAAGACTTACAATGTGGTGTAGATGTAGACAAAGATGATGACTACTAAGTTGAGAATGGTCCCAATGATGCCCAACATGGCCAAGATGCTCTCCTCCTTACTTTCCTTGTCTTGGATTCCCTTTTCCTCATCACTGTGGAGAGTGTTTACCATTTTCCCTGGAAAAGTCTGCAGTTTTCGTCTCAGACCAATCTGGAGAAAGCAGATAAGAGAAAAGAGAAACACAATCTGTGTGTTAGTTACTGCAACTGGTTAATTTGTGCTCTGAAGATGGTCTTTGCACAGTGTATGGTGGACAGCGATAATCACAACAAAACAAAAAGAAAAGTTATGTTTTGGGGAGATGGTTGAAGAGGCAATAAAAATAATTTAAGTAATTAACAAAGTGGTATTTTTTCTTCCTTGATCAACATGCTAATATGTGTTTTAAGAAAATACTGTGAAAGTTGTGAAAAATGTGTTTTTAATAATGAGAATGCATTATTATCTGCGATAGCCACATTGGTTTTATGACTGTTTTGTCAATAAATGCAAGAAAATATGTAGGAAACTAATCTGGTCCGTGGAACAGATTAACAGATTTAAGCGGCAGTGCCTGGGATGAAAAAAATGAAATGCTTCAAAACAAAGTTAGTATGTGGTACTTCCATGTCATACTTTATTAAATATCTGGGTTTGTATGTAAAATTCTGTAACTAAATTTGTTATGGGTCACATCAATTAAAAATGTTTCGCTGAGTGAGTGAGTCAACCTTTGGACAGAGGATTGACAGAGGTGTCCCATAACCATCCCAACAAACTCCCACACACACATTAGATTAGAAGACCCTAAAACTAAAACTAAAAAAAAAAAAATGTGCATGGTCTGCTGTACTGCTGCTGTCTGCATGTTGTACCGAGTTGCCTATAAGCCTTTGTAAAGCTATGTTTTATTCAAGAAAAAGGGAAAGATTTTCTATCAAAAGTAAATGTATTTTCTCCGTTCCTTCAATCAAATGAAGTCTAGAGTTTAAATGTGATTTTAAAAAAAAAAGGAAATCGGTGAACACACAAGATTTCAAATCTGGTGTTGCACAGCTTTAACGGTTTCATTAATGTAAAATGAAGAATCAAACTACTGGATGATTTAATGGATGATTCAATTTGCATTCAGATGCAACATGTAATATATTATTGGTTTAAAATGCATTCATGATAAATGTGTGCTTTATGTCAGCTTTAATCCAGCTTTCATGCAGTGCACTCTTGTTAAGAGGACAGTTAATTCATTGATTAGCCAGGAATGTTGGCCGTTATCATGACTGGTTGATCTATTTTTACTACAACTGTCTGGATTCTGAAGGCTTCCTACAAATTGTAAATCTTATGTTTTTGTGTGTTTTTCTTTACTACAAATGGGAAACTAAACTATGAAAAACACTAGAGTGGTTGAATAACGCAGGTGCGATTCCCCCAATTACTTTTCCTATAACAATTAGGAATAATTCTCTTAGAAATGGTCATTACCACATTGACAGTGATACAAATAAAAAAGGATTACCACTTTTATAAACACATTCATCTATTGCTCAGGTATTATGAAGATGTTATAAAGTTTGATGTAAAAGGATTTTACTTCACATGAAAATACTGTCATGTAAACATTTTTCTTTATTGTTCTTGTTGAGGAAACACTTGAAGTGAACGTCGGTGACAAAATTAATGATTTAAATGATGATAACAGTTTACTTCTAAAAACAGACACTCCTCTTGATTGACATGCTGGACATCAGACGAATAGCTCTCTGAGTCCCGGTGAGTGAAAAAAGCACTGCACTAGACTCCATTCAGCTGTGTTACTTCTTCAACTGTGATCCGATACAGGTTCTGAGTGTGCCAGCACGTATGTGTGAGTTTTCAGAAGTGTGAGTGTGTGTGTTTTGATTGGTGTAGCCTGGGGTGGAGTATTATAAACTAGTTGTATGTTTTCAGCCCACAGGCGCAGCAACTTGTGCAAGTTGGCATCCAAATACCTCTCAGGAGAGAAGCGCTCCTTTTGCGGGTCAATGGGTTTTATACGCCGACTAGCAACTGTAAGGCATGTAAGCTAATGCAGACTAAAAATAAGCCTTTGAACAGGGAGCTGCCCCTCTTAGATAAAAACTTAGATACAAGATTAACAACACATTTTTGACTTCCAGCAAGAGTTTACAGAAACATGTACTACCTGGGTACACATCGTGCCTTTTTGGCTGATGTACTTTATGGGAGAGGGAACTGACTTGCACTAATAAAAACAATCCTGCATTATCTTTTAATACTTTTTTGTAGTGACACTTCATGGGATCTCAGCTGGACCAAGAATACCCTGCTACAATGATATTCACTATTCAGTTGTCTTGGCATCTGTATTGCTTTCTGTTTAGACACCTGAAAAGGAATCATCTATCAGAAAATGTGATGTTGTCCACTCACAGGATCCCAAATTCAAGTAAAAAAAAAACATGCCTTCCTAACATTTCTTTTTCCAGTTGTTTACAGTAATTAACCTTGCAAAGATCACAGTTTTAAGGCTCATTTGCAGGCCGTCCTTGCAATTATTGAAATGATTTGTATATCACCAGTGCAGCTTCGCCTCCCTTTTCGTTTTCTTACGGATTGTGTTCCAGGACAGTTTGGCATAGGGAAAAGGCTATTGGCAGAAAAGGGAAATGAAACTGACTGAGCTGATCACAAAAGATCGAGAAAGTCATTCTAATAAGTTCGACAGACCAGTGCTGCATTTCAAATGTTAGATTTTTCAAGTCAAACATAGGAATCATAAAAAATATAATATAGCCTAATTCAATTATATAAGGATCACCATCAAGCAATAGCTTTTGTGTTTATGGGTTACCAATAAGTTTACATAAAAGACCTTTTTATACTGTTGAAGTCAAAGGCCTTTTGTTCGGGCCTGTTAATATAAGGTTAAGAGCATGAAACTGGTTGTCCTCACTGAAAGGCTAACATCCCACATGGTGACTCTGAATGATAGCAGTGTCCAATCATCGGCATGTATTGTGCTCTTGATGCACATAAAAACCCCATCAGGTTCTGTTTCTGTGTTAAAGTGCGCCCTCCTTCTCTGATCTGCAACAATGGGCTTTGATTGCCTCTCCTGGGGAGCACTATAAACGGGGCTTCCCTCAACATGAATGGAGATCTTTGTGTGGCGCACTGGATGTGCCCTCATGCATGAAGATGCCTGCTCGTTGCTGATATAAACAAGCGCTCAGCAAAAAAAAACATAAGGGGGAAAAAAATGTGCCCAAGGATGTTGAGAGAGATGGAGGAGGACGAGCAATGGTGCAAAGTAACTAAGTACATTTACTCAGTACAATTTTGAAGTACTTGTACTTTACTTGAGTATTCTCATTTTGTGCCACTTTATACTTCTAATACACTACAGGAAACTGACAGCTATAGGTACAAGTTACTTTACAAATTGAGATTTTGCATAAAACAAAAACAATAAGCTTATAAAATACCATCAATCAATAATTTTTTTTTGTTATTTGTCACATGAAATCGTGCAAGGTAAAATTCCAGTGAAATGCTATCCCATCAGCTCCTTAAACTTGTGCATGACTCATCATATAGCAGAATGTGGCCGTCAGATCGGCACACAGAAAAAAAAGCCACCCGGTTGAATAGCACCGGCACTACAGGATCCAGCCAAGTCTCAGCGAAAGGACCCCATAGCTCCTGACATCCCGCTGGAAACGGACGCAGGCATAGAGGCCGCCCAGCTCACATACGCTGGTCAAGATAAAACCAGTGGTCCCCAACCTCTTTGGCTTGGGACTTCTTGGGGTCCCTTGTCAGATGTCTATGTGTTGTTAGTTAGTTCCACCAAAGATACATTTCCCCTCTAAACCTTTCAAATGGTTTCCAGTATTTCACAAAAAAAACAAAGACTAGTGAAATTTTGTTTCCGCTTTCCTCTCCCATGAATCATCCCTGAATTATCTAATGGCTGTGTAGGTTGGCAACCACTGGACTAAACTACCTAAATATATGCTGTAAAATGCTATTTACCTATTGATGCATCCGTATTAACATCTCTAATAATGTCATATATAATAATAATCATGTGTCACAGGGGACATTTTACTTGCAGAACAAGTACTTTTATTTTGATACTTCAACTACATTTTACTGATAAAACTTAAGAGTAGGATTTTAAATGCAGGACTTTCACTTGTAATGGAGTATGTTTTCATTACCATATTTGTACTTTTAGTAGTTAAGTAAAGGATCTAGATACTTTTCCCACCATTGAGGAGGAGGAGGAGGGATGGTGGTGAAGAAGGGTTAAGGCTCTGCCAAAACCTGAGTGCTGAAAAAACAGCTTTACCACAGAGTAGAGCTGTGCGTCACACAGCAAACCTTCTGGAAGCCTTCCTCATCCAATGTCTCCAGTGTTCAACAGAGACATTTGGTTTCAAGCGGCAGCCAGTGCTGGCATCCTGCGATGTGCCATAATCATTAACCACAGATAATGACTCCCCATGTCTGTTTAGCTCTCAGGATAAGCTAGAAAGGAAAGCCACTGAAATATACTCACATAGCGTGGCATTTTAAATGAAAGGATTATTAATCCAGTCAAGATACAGTACAGCGTCTCCACTTCTCCACCTCTTATTGATTAGGCATTTGACTGTGTGCTATTCCAAGGTAGGATTTAGTTATCTCAGTATCGATTCCTGTTGTCACTCAAGAGCTCATTTCCAGCGATTCCAACACATCTACATTTTAACTTTCCCCCCTGTGCTTAATCTGAGCAGGTCTGTCTCTGTCAGGGGCACTCATGATTCAAATACGATACGTGATGTAGCATCTGGATCAACAATTTCTGATTCAAAATAAAAAGCATCTCCATGAGAGTTTTTCTTTCACAAGGCAAGAGCTCACACCTGGGTCTTCACGCGTACAGTGGCAGCCAGAAGTGTATTGGATAAAAAGAGCAGATGGAGAGACAATGAGAGAGGGAGAAAAAGAGAGAGAACAGGGTGTGATGCCATACCTGGGACAACAAATCTAGACAACCTTGCTACACCTAACAGAAGCTAACATCCCTTAGATCGGATCATTGGAGAGTAAAACCTTTTGCCACTTGAATAATTCTGAGCATGTCAAACGACTCCAGATGCTAACATAGTCTGACAGGCAGGAGTCGCTTTTGGCATTGTTATAAAATGGAATTAAAGCAAACAGCTCCCTCCCAAGTGCGCACACACACACACACACACACACACACACACACACACACACACACACACACGGAGGTTGACGGCCATCACCCACTGACACAGACACACACATTCGGAGCATCACATACAGAAACATACTGTCTGCATATGTGTAAATAAATTAGAAGAGGAAGAGAAGTCATGAGATTTAAAGTGAAATTGGATGAGATACTACCAATAGTGAATTTGACCCATTTTCCATAACCTACTCATTGTCCTCATTGTTCTGTGAGTGAGAGGTAAAGTGACAGATCTATTTTGGATGGGAATAAGAACTGCATTTGCAGAGAACCTTTTTATTGATCAAAAAGATCCTGCTAAAGACCCCACTGAAAAGTTCAGAAATGCAGGAATCTACAGCTTGAATAGACAGACACAGCATTTAAATTTGACAAAAAAAGAAGGCTTGCATATTACAAAGTATTACAAAAAAAAGGAAAACATTCATGTGTATTGTTTCCACATGAAAGTGTAGCAAGTCTTTCCAAAAACAGGTTTATGGAAGCTTCATTTGGAATTCATTTTAACTACATTACACTTGAGAAAACGGGTTGAGTCACAAATGAATCGTTCGGTATACAAAAAGCTAAAGAGAGACTTTCATTTAAGATTGTCCTTCTGTTACTTAAGAAGCATTTAAACTTTTTAGCAACATGCATGAGGAGCAACTCCCAGAGGGCCATGTGAATGTGTTGTTTTGGACAAATGGACAATCTCTCAGAGTAAAACAAAGCATGGCAACATTCAGCTTGTATTTTGTATTGTATTTTTAATCAATGATTTATACAAAGACGACTGAGCCTAGAAATATCCCACATTTATAAAGAATATATCATGATGCATAACAAATTCATACATATACATACGTAGCTACACACTGTAATGACGTTTAAAAATGGTGAAAGATTCATTAAGTTTTGTCGCTGCTCTGCACATGACAATGAGTTTATTATATAAAAAAAGCTCTGAGTGTGGGCTGACAGTGGTACTGTACTTTAAAGACCTACCTTGCAGAGCATCAGGAATAACATAGCATTGCTGGAGGGGGACGCCTTTCTGTTGTGCACAGACATCCCTGGCAACTAAGGTGAAAGTCGACCCCTCTCATCCTTTGGCTGTGGAGTGGCACAGGATCCAGAGAGGGCAGGCTCGTCTTCTAGGCGGTCCAATTTCAGGGCTCTCGTTGGTTGTGGTAACCTGCAGCTCTCCAGCGTCTCCTCCCCGAATTTCATCTCACTACTGGCCAAGTTCTAGCTGCCGTCACTTTCTCCTCCTCAGCCTTGTGAGAGCTGAAACTGTGCTGCCCACCTCCTCTCGGCTCCTCTTTCTCTCTCTGTTTTGTTATCCTCCCCACCTCTGCTTCTCTTTTCTCCTCCTCTTCTTCTTCTTGTCTGTGAGGAAGGATGATGTCAAGTTGAAGAATGGAGTTGATGGGCAGATGGGGGTGGCGGGGTAACAAAGCTGTTTCATGTGAACATTTTCATCCTCCTCTGTCTTTATTCCGCAAAGCTTTCAAAAAAGAGATTTCAGCCTTGTCTCTTCTGCCAAGATACCCCTATCAAGCCTTATTATTAAAGGCTCATCTCCTCTATCAAACTTTTATACTGCTCAGCAATGTAAAACATGTTTAGCTGATGTCTTGGCTTTTAAATGTTTCATGCTGAAATAAAAAAGGAAAAAAGGCACCCTTGCTGAAGTGGTGGAAGCCCCTGCTTGCTCTACTTGATGTGTAACCTAACATACCTTTTTCTTGCGCTTCAGTGGCTGACTGTGTATCCCTAACTGAGCCGAGCGTGAACGCTGGACAGCTATAAGAGAGAGAGAGAGAGAGAGAGAGAGAGAGAGAGAGAGAGAGAGAGAGAGAGAGAGAGACAGAGAGAGAGGGGGGGGTCGCTGTGAAGGAACCCATCGCCTCACACTGACGCTGTCGTGGTTGCTTTCGCTCCACAGGCAAGAGGTATCCCCTGCTCCCTTTCTCCCGCGCATGTTAATGTACCCATGGTTGCCTGGCAACCGACTCAGGGGAGTCACACATAGCCTGACGACAAGAGGCATTTGTGACAGAGGCCGGGATGAGGGGCGAGGGTCTCTTCTGGTATGTTTTTGTGAAGAATTTGTGTTTGCATGTGTATATATATGTGTGTGTGTGTGTGTGTTCATTTAAAAAATGCCAAGCTGACCAGGCAGCCTGTGTGTGTTTCTGTGTTTGTGTTGATGCACGCTCCAGTCAAAGTTGGACAAGCAAATTAATTTAATTCAATTGAAATGGCCATGAGCAGTGGATTCGCTCATGGGGGCAAAGTTAACAGTAGAAGTAAACAGTAAAGAAGAAGAAATTTGACCTGCAAAATCTGTGCCATTGACCAATAAAAAGCTGTCTTGAAGCTACAGCCTAGCTTCAAGTACAAGTGTGTGTATGTAAGTCAGAGAACAGCCATCTGTTCTGACTGTCGTATGTGTGGAAAAAGAAAGGTAATTGGTGTGGTTACAAGTCATGTGTGCATAAGGGTGAAAAGGTGTTTGATTGAATGTGTGTTTCACCTTTTTACATTCTTTTCACAAACACACTCGATTTCCTCATCATGCACATTCATTTACATTACAGAAGTTCCCTATCTCACCCTCGGAAATATGACACATCAGTGTTAGCGACTGGAGCACGTAATACATATATATATATATATATATATATATATATATATATAGATCAAACGTAAATAACCTCAGGGACATTTACTGTGCAATCCGACACCAGGACGAACCCTCCCATGAGTCAACTGTTCCATCCCCGTCTCAGTCCTCTCCCTCCAATTCTGTGTTCTCACTTCACCTCTGCCAGAGGGAAGGACACTTTCAGTGTTTGAACTGCAGCAGAGATACTTATCTCTCTGTCTTTTAGAAGAAATGACTCACCCATTTCTCATTTAAAGAAAAAAGCTGTTTCATTACTTGAATATTTATAGTTATTCTTCAATTCACAATTGGACCTTTGGCTTTCTACAAGGGATATATCTTTTCACTAAAAGGACAGAATAAATGCTGCATCTTAATATTTTTTGGTATGACTTTTGGGGTTCCAGCTTACTTGTGTTTTCATTACCATAGACAGTGAAGATGTTTTAGCTTCCTGTGTTTCTTTCAGCATTTTCCATTTAACTGATTCTTGAAGAAATATTACCAAAAGTAGTTAGATGTCATATGTAGATGCAGAGTGATACGGTTTATATTTCAGCAATGATGGTGAAAATTCTGAATCTAAGGTTGTGAAATTAAATAAAACAGTTTGGAAATACATTTCCTTTGAACAATATTTCATTATGTGGATGGGTTCGGTTGGTAATGGAAATGTTTAGAATGTGAAACAGCTGCCAACAAATTAGTTTAGGCTTGATGTTGCTTTGCGCATGAAATGACCTGGAATGGACAGCAATAAAAATGGAAATGTAAAGAAAACATTCCCTCCAAACTGAAACCACCAGTGTGCATAATTTTATTGCCGACTTCCCATCCCTCTCTGCCTCAAGATTAACTAACTTGGACTGTCGCTGCCTGTACGAGCATTTATAACAATTAATCAGGGTGTCCATTGAATTTGTTCTTGTCATCTGGTAACCACATAACATCAATTCCCATTCAAACAAGCCAACATCAGTCTCAGGACAGGCTCAGGCACGTGTATACTGTATGAATGAATTGGTTTCAATGTTCTAGCAGAACAAAACACAGCTACAGGTAAACTTGGCAGAGGGTATTACTGAAATATCTTTCATGTAAAGTAAGGTACAAAAAAAAGAGCACATAGGGGATGTCAGATTTCTAACTCTGAAAGCCTTAAATTTACTTTAATTAATTTCATAGGGTAAGCTACTCCAGCACACCTTCCATGAGCTAGATCTAAGGACACAAAGGCCTTGTTGCAAATTAGTGTGAGAGAATATCTCATCCACACAAACTCCAGGTATTAATGTTTTGTTTGAGATTCAAGGGTAAAGCTAATGGAATCTGAGGGTCTTCACAATTCAAATTAGCAGAGAAGTAATCAGCAATTAATGCCTCTGGTTTTCCTCATTACATGTGCTCTGTTTAGTGTTTGTATTCACTTGTTCAAGCCGTGCTTTCTAATTTGTCCTTCAGAAAACGCAGCTCAGTAATGCCACCTCATTAATTATTGAGAAGCCAGAGAGTTGTGCCCTTTACAAACAAAGTTTACAACAAACACTGCGCTCAACACACTGGATATCTGCATCAAGGGCCCGGACGTCTGCTGATTTCAGAAGAAATGTATGAAGTGTAGTCCACTAAACCTTTTTTAATGGCATCAGGAAACCTTGAAGAAACATCAAACACTGTCTGAAGGTCTGAGAAACCACAAAGTGTTGATCTTGAAAGAAAGCTGTCCAGAAAACTCCACAGGACTTCAATCTCCACACGGGCATTTTTTTCTTTTTTTGTTGGGGTAGACAGACATGGCTAAAGGTTCGGGGGATTCTAAGAATGGTTGTATGAGGCTAAGGAGTAAGCCAGTGTCATGGCTGCCATTAATCCTAATTAGCAAAGAACATGACAGCAGCATATGGATGTCCTCCAGTCAGAGAGCCAGACGGCTGCTCTTCCAATCCTGTTCCTGTCACTATTACGTAGAGATGCCAAGGCAAGGGAAATAAAAATTCAAACTCTGAAAGATGTTTTATTCCTTCATTCTCTCTGGGAAAGATGGATGGTTGATAAGCAGAAGGTGGACAATGTAAAAGCATTCCTGTTGATCCTGTAGCCTCAAATTGGTGCTGTGTGTGGGCTTAAGAATGTAAAACAACAAGGAAAGCCATTAAAGATTGATTTGAAAGTTTTATGATGGGTTTTTTTCTGCTTCGGTGCTCAAGTGGCTTAAAGTCTGATAGAATGAAAAAATGAAAAAACACTTGACCTACAGAAAAAGCTAAATCACTTAGAAATAGTTGTAGTAATGCTTTTAGGCTTGATTGGTTAAAGCCTGTTGCGGGCCAACATAAGACTTGGCTTCCTATTGGTATTTTCATTCAATTATTTCATTGTGGAGCTTCATAATCAAATAAGATACTATATGTTCAATGGAAGTCTGATTTGACCCCTACTTCAAGATTGTAGCAGTCTTCCACATATGGCTTTGAATTGGATGGAGATTTATGTATTCCATTTGATATGATGAGCGGAAGATAAATTAGTGCTCATATTGTGATTAGGAATATAATATTTCAAAATTAATTAAATATTCATGTTTAAGCTGGAAGGCTCCCATAGACTGCATTTACTTAGCGGCTCTTTACATATTCAAATGATGCGATTCTTTTGACAGATAGGTATAGGGGCATGGTTGGGACTTGTTTAACATGCAATTTTTGATTAAAAAAAAATGAATTTCCAAGTGGGAAAATTCACATGAACGATCCCTTGGAAAACAATAACTTGGAAAGTTGGCAAAAATTTTGGTACACAACTTGCGACCAGCTTATAATAGGTCCATGGTGACCAGACGTCCCCGTTTTTGGTGACCTGTCCCCGTTTTTAAATGTGCGTTAAAAACACATTGGAAGCCTTGCTATTTTGAGTAAAATGTTGTCAGGAAAAACTGGGTAACAGTATTAATGTCTCAATTGCGTTGTGCTTGTTTGCCGCTTGCTCTCTTTTTTTGATCACCCTTTTTATAAAGTGTTTGATCAGCCACACACATCCGTGAGAATGCTTCACTGTCCCGCTTAATTGTAGGAATTCTGCTTTGTGCTGCTTTGCAGGGATGGGTAAAATTGTAGGCCTAACGTTACTTTAGAGCAGCTTTTATAAACATGATCTTTGTCTTTCCATTTTGTCTAGTACTATATCCAATATTAGGCTACATACAGTATGGTTTTACATTAGTCATTTTCTTATAAAATGTAAGTTTTTAGGCCTTAGTTTAATTACTTAATCCAAAATAATTAGTTAGGCTAGTACCCAATTTTATCAGTATGTCTGCACATCAGTTTATTACAGCACAACAACAGTTAGAATGGTCATATTACATCAAACTGGAATTGTCCCCCTTTTTTCTTTAATATTTAAGAACATCAGATAGGCCTATTTTAATGATATTGGACGCTAAACTCAAATTCTCCCCAGTTTACATTTTAGAAATAATAATAATAATTTATTTGATATAGCACCTTTTACAGACAGTCACAAAGTGCTTCACACAATAAGCATTTGTTAAAATACAGTAGGATCCAAAACAGAAAATAAACAAGCAAAAACAAATACAATACCAAAGGTAAAAGATTAAAAGTAAAACTAAAAACCCCAAATTACAAACATGATACAAAAACGAGTTGAAACTAGTGTGTCTTCAGCTGCTTTCTAAAAGCGTCAACCGAGACTGCAGAACGTAAGGTAATAGGAAGGGCGTTCCACAGAGTCAGAGCTACCACTTCAAAGGAACGGTCACCTCTAGTTTTCAAACGAGTGCGTGGGACCACCAGTAATCCCTGGTTAGAAGACCTGAGGGACCTGTTAGTAGTGTACGGATGGAGCAGGTCAGAAATATAAACAAGCGCCTGACCATGCAATGCTTTATATGTAAGAACAAGAACTTTAAATTGGATCCTGAACTTGATCGGAAGCCAGTGTAACAAGGATAAAACAGGAGTGATGTGCGACATCCTGTTGGACCTGGTCAACAGCCTTGCAGCAGAGTTCTGGACCAGTTGTAGACGGGCCTGGGAAGATTTGCTGAGACCAGGTGAAAACGGAGTTGCAGTAATCAAGCCGGGATGATATAAAACCATGAATGATCATCTCAAGTTCATATTGCGAAACCACGGCTCTAAGTTTAGCAGTGTTTCTCAGTTGAAAGAAACGTGCAGGTTAGTGATTTGATATGTTGGTCAAGAAACATATTATGATCAAATATAACACCAACATTTCGGAGTTTGGACTGTACAGCTGAAGAAAGGGACCCCAAAAGCTGAACAACCTTGGAGGCTGTAGTATCCAGAGCAACAATAAGGACTTTGGTCTTATCTTCATTAAGCTGCAAGAAATTGTTCGCCATCCTGTCCTTAATGGAAGACAAACATTTGAGCAGTACTGACACTTTGTTAGTCTCTTCCAGATTAAAATAAACATACAGCTGGATGTCATCAGCATAAAAATGATAACAGATCTCCAAATTTCCTAATTCTGTGGCCTAGGGGAAGCATATACAACATAAATAAAATTGGACCTAACACAGAGCCCTGAGGCACCCCACAAGAAAGGGCAACAGTTTCAGAGAAATAGGGACCAAGAAACACAGAAAAACTTCTATCTGAAAGATAAGAGAAGAACCAGTCCAGGGCGCTCCCAGAGATACCAACCCGGTGCTTAAGTCTTTCAAGCAAGATGGCATGATCCACAGTATCGAAAGCTGCACAAGCAGCTAAGGTCCAGCAGCACCAAAACAGAACATTTACCCGCATCAGAAGACATCATTAAATCATTGGACACTCTAAGAAGAGCGGCTTCTGTAGAGTGTTTCTGACGGAAGCCAGATTGAAATTTGTCTAGAATGTTGTGTGTGGCCAAGACAGCAAAGCGCTGTTTGGCAACAACTTTTTCTAAAATTCTGGAAATAAAAGGCATCTTGGAGAAGCCTATAGTTTGCGGTAGTTGATGATGAATTGATTGACCCAAGGACATTTTTAAATAAGGAAGTTGGTATAACATCTACCGGGCTCGAGGAAGATTTCATACTGCTCACCAAGTCAGTGAGTTCTTGCAGTGAAAAAGGAGCAAAACGATCTAAAATTGATGGCCGAGTGGAATGAACAAAACATGCAGTAGCAGAAGAGATGATTCTATTCCTGACATCGCTGATCTTATTTTCAAAGAAAAATAGAAATTCACTGCAGCCCTTATTTGAAAACACTGGCATTTCAGGAGGAGCAGGATTGACAATGTTGTTGACAGTGTCAAAAAGGATTTAGGGGTTATGCTTGCTGGAAGAAATAAGGTTAGAAAAGTAACATGTCCTCGCCTCCTTAACCATATTAT